>NC_057761.1:14594181-14723232 GCF_010389155.1 Erigeron canadensis
TGTGGTGCGAAAGAGTTTGATGGTACTCAAGATGCTGTAGGTGCTATGGAATGGTTGGAGGATATAGAGGTTGTGTTTGCTTCATGCTATTGTCCCGAGGATATGAAGGTGTTATGTGCTTCTCGCATGCTAAAGAAGAATGCTCGCAACTGGTGGAAATCTACTACTATTTCATTGAGTCTTGAGGTATTAGCTGCAATGCCTTGGGGTACTTTCAAGGAGAAGTTTCTGGAGGAATATGTTGGTACTCGTGAGTTGAGGTTGATTGAGAAAGAACTCAGAGCTTTAACAGCCAAGCCCAGTGCCATAACTGAGTATGCTCACTCATTTATGGAAAAGCTAAAGTTTGTTGGTCACATGGTTCATAGAGATGTTGATCAAATTGAAGCTTATTGTGATGGTCTCACTTCTAGCTATCGTGGCCTTTGTAGGCAACATACTACATTGTCTACTACGATTAAGGAGTCTAAAAGGTTAGATGATGACTTTAAAACTGAGAAAGTGGCTACTAAGGATGATGATAAGAAGAATGGATTCAAGAGAAGGTCTGATGAGTCATCTTTCTGGAAAGAAATTTAAGAATGGTTCATCTTTTGAAGGAAAAGATGTTGGGAAAGCCAGTCAGTGGTGTTCAGCTTGTAAAGCTCACCACAGTGGACCATGTTTGGAGAAAACTAGAAGATGCGATAGGTGTGGTAAGCAGGGACATGTTGCTTCTAACTGCAAGGATAAGACTCGATGTTACAAATGTGGTGAGACGGAACATTTGATTGCTGATTGTCCTCGATGAAAAGATAATGCGCAGAAAGATGATACTCCAAAAGCCAAAGCTAGTGCATATCAGATGATTTCCGTGGAGGACGAGCTTGATGACGAGGTACCTAACCCAAGTAATTCCTTAGTAGATTAATCAATGTTACTAATGTTTATATGTTTATGTGAAATGTGTGTGTATTATGTGTTCATAGTTAGTATAATTATGCAATGATAGATTGTGAAGGAAATGTTGGATATTATGATATGTGAGTATAGTTAAAGGTACACGTGTGAGGAATGATATAGTTAGCATTATGGTCCGGAATATAATTGTAATTATATCATGATGCGGGCGTGTTCATTTGACGGTATTCACATTGACTAATGGAAGACATGAAATGAAGGGTGATGAAGGAAGAAATTGGTGGAAAATGTGGTGAAATGGTGACTTATAAGTGTGAAGGAAAGTAGTGAGAAGAGAAATGGAGGTGTTGATATTGTGAAATGATTCTGAGGACAGAATCCTATTAAGGAGGGGAGAATTTTAACATCCCAAAACTTTTTTACATTGACCGTTAACTTGCCGTTAGCGACCGTTAGATACTATGTGTTCTGTATGTGCTTATGTGAATTACGTGATTAACGTGAGATATGTGTTAAAGTGATTAAAGTAATGAAATTAAATTTAATAATGATTAATAAAGTCAATTAATGTTCCCGATAAGATATAAGGGTCGATAAGTGTTCCCGTAAGCGTTAAAAGAGCCGTTAAGGGCCGAAACGAGTTGTAACGAAGTGCGAGGGCTTAGATGTAAAGTTTCCAAAGTTCCTCCAGTATATATAGAGCATGTAGGTCCACCATAATGCTGGAAAAACATATCTAAACCCTAGAAAAGTCTTTCACACAAAACCCTAGGTGATTTCCAAGGATTCAAGTGATTTCGGTGGTGATTTCCATAGGTTTTCGATCCGTTTATCTTCCCTACAGGTATAACATCATTCCTTGATTGTTAATTAAGTTCTTTGGTAAGATTTTGTCAATATAATTCGGCCATGAGGGCTGGAGATGAGCAATATAAGTGTTTTCGGTTAAAAAGTGATGTTTTTGTGAATAAAGTCGTTAATTGACTTAGCTAGCAACATCAAGTTGCAAACTCTAATGATGAATTATGTTGTTTAGATGCAATAGAGTCTGTTTCAGGTGGTTAATTGGAAACCCACTTGATGTATTGAGATTTTGATCAACACGTTACCGATTTTACGTTTTTCGGGTGTGTTAAAGAGTGACTCATTGTTGTATTTGATTCAAGGATCAATTGGCGGTTTCATGGTGTTAATTAAGTCTTAAAAGATGTCTTAAAGTGATCTAGAAAGTTTCAGGTCGTATGGGTCTGAGATGAGTTCGAAACGAATGAAACAAGAAAATCCCGTTTTTTGATAAATCTGAAGCCAGTGCGACCCACTAAGGGTCAGTTTGGGGTTAGAGTGTCTTCAGTGCGACCCACTGAATTTTTGGTGTGCCCCACTAACTGTAGTTTACTGTTTTCGCTCTTTTTAACTCATGTAATGTATGTTTAATGTATAATAGCTTGTCGGGGATATTAAGCAAGCACTGTAAGATATATATAACTCATTGATAAGCTGTTCCAAGGTAAGATACATGACTTTTCTCACGCTGGAGGCACAACAAAATGTGGTTTTCTATAATTAACCTCTTAATTAGATTGTCTTATGTGTGTGGGGTTTTCCGGGTTATGCGGGAGGTTATGTGGGAATGTATGCATGTTGAAATGATTTATGTTGATGTGATGATGTTTAAAGTAGAAGTAAATATGTGCATATGAAGTATGATGCTTATAATTACGTTTTCATGATATGTTTAAGATATGTGTTGTTGATAATGTCGCTGAGATGCCTTAATGTTGATATGTGATGGCTTGTATGTGAGACTTAAGTATGATATGTCTAGTTCACTAGATATACATGGGAATTGTTATTAGTTATGCACGTTAGTGGGATTAACTGCAAAGTAGACGTGGGACTAATTAGGTAACGATTCTACCTAATGTTAAAGTAAAATGTGAGATGTGGGAAACCGTTCTAGCCTTAGTGTTTGTGTGTAAAAAGTAAGAAAGATATAAATACGTGGGAAATGTTAAAGCTAAATACATGAGATTAACGTGGGAAGTATTAAGCTTAACCCGTGCTAGTTGTAAAGCTAGTGCGTAAGACATGGGAAACCGTGCTAGTTGTAAAGCTAGTGCGTAAGACGTGGGAAATCGTGCTAGTTTTAATGCTAGTGCGTAAGACGTGGGAAATCGTGCTAGTTGTAAAGCTAGTGTGTAATATGTAAAGATGTAAGACGTGAGAATAAGTTGATTAAGATAAATACATGAATATGTGAGAAAGATGTACATGTAACTTAAGATGTGGGATTACAATCTGACATGGGATTTAATAAGATGTGTTGAGACGTGTGATAAGTATCATGTATCGTTGATAGGCACAATTAGGAGTATATACTCTACATGTGTTAATATGTATACGTGGGATATGTTTATGTGTGTTATGCCCAAATATGAGATGTTGATTTAGTTGTATATATATGTTGATATGATATGATGTGTTGGGATGTGGGAATAAGTAAAGATGGGATTATCTATGATTGTTGTGGATGATACGTAATGTGGTTATGTTTTGATAAGTAAAATATGACGAGGTTTTATGAAAGTAAAATGAAGAACGTTTTATCAAAATGTGTGTATCTTACTTAGCTATTTTATTAGCTAACACTTGCTTTTATGAAAATGTTGTGTTCTTCAGGAAAAACATATTTGAGCTAAGAAAGGATTAGCTCGGTGAGATGGGTAGATGCAATAGAGAAGACTAGCATAGTTTGTTAGATGTTTAGACTTCCCCTTTTAGCCTTATGTCTTGGCTACTTTATTTACGATTCATGAACATGTAACCATGATGGCATTTATGTTGGTGTCATAACTTGGATTTCATTTATATTGTTTTGATGATGCACGTTAGTAACACCATTTTATAAAGGTACCATCCGGTTACGGATGAAGCAGTTTTAAAGTGATCATTTTCCGCTACTTTTTAAACGCCGTTTGGAAAAGTTTTTTGAAATCCAAGTTTTTAAAATGACGGGTGTTACGCTTAAAGCATGTCAGATTGGTCTTATCAGTGGAAGAACTGGGTGCAGTGTGTCCAGTGGGTCTGTTAGCTCTGGCTTTGAAACGGTTAAACGTTTTAGCCATCATAGCCATCAGAGCATCATTATCAGTTTCATCATAATCTGGAGAGATTTTATTCATGACTCCAGAATCCATTAATTCAGACATCATCTTCTTCATCGAAAATACATTCTCGGAAGACATTAATGCTGCACATGGTGGTTCAGTATGACTAACCACATGGGAACTACTGGAAGCATGATTAATAGCATCTTTTTCTGCCTCAATTCTCTAGGCTTGATTCTCTTCAGTGAATCTGAAGGCTCCATACAAAGATGACAGAGTATGGGAATGCAAGGTTTTACCTTGTCCAACACCACGATCATATGAGAACATTTTGAAGGAAGAATATCACAAAATTTTTCAAGAAGTATGTCCTTGTCCTTTTCTACCCCAAGCCCTCTCAACTGGTTTATGATGGACATAAATCTGGTGTAGGTACCAGTTAATGATTCATTGGGTAGCGCAAAAAATGACTCGTACTTCTTATTTAAAGCCACTTTCCTGGTAACAATAGTATCATCACCACCTTCATACTGGTTCACTAGTTCATCCCACATGCTTTTGGCACTGGGATAAAGCACTAGTGTGTGAATAAGAGCTTTAGGAACGTCCCCGAGGATCATGACTTTTAAGGTAGTGTCAATATTGACCAGTCTCCTTTCCTCTTCAGACCAGTGTTCCTCTCTCTTTTTCCTCCCAGATCTTCCTCCAGTTGGATCAAGAAGTGGATTGAGAGGACTTCTAGGAATATAGGGTCCTTCATTTAAACTTTTAAGCATATTCCTCTCAATACCTGTAACATGTAATAACATCCTAGCTTTCCACGTGCCAAATTCATCACCATTCCCACTGAATTTGGGAACAGGAGTGTTTGAGTAGTGCACATGCACGTGTGGAGAAGCAGGAATAGGAGGTGGTGGTGGTGGATTATTGTTAGCATGGTCATTGGTTTGTTCAAATTCATTTATGGGTGGAGGTCCAGTATTTAAAGGGTTTCCTTGTGTATTTTCTGGGTTGGCCATCGCGAGAATGCAGATCTAGGCAAGTATGTTAGCCTTCTGCTCTGATACCAATTGTGAAGTCCTTCACTCAATGGTTTACCCACAAGTGTAGAATAACAAGTCAAGTAATCACTAGATAGGACTAGTATTAAACGTCAAGTAAGCACTCGATTGGACTAGTATTACGATAAATATAAATGCAAGAATATATATAACGTAATACGTACTTAAGCAATATAAAGATAAGCAAGTAAGTAAATGGTGAGACACAATGTAATTTTCAAGTGTATTTTATTTATTGATGTTAAATAAAATACAAGGTTGTTGCAGAATAAGATATTACAAAGTAAGTATCTAAACAACCTATGAATTACAAGTGATCTAATCTTTGCTAAATAAACTCTTTGATCGAAATACTTAAAGTTGTGAAGTATGACTGTTTAGATCGAGAGTATTTGAGCAAAGGCACCAAATTGCAAAAGTAAGTGATTTGGACGAGGAAGTGACTTGGTTACATGCATTTAAGTAAATTACTTTAATTCCTTAAAAGCTTTGATTAAAGTACAAGAATAAAGTCACATGATAGTGACTTGTCTTCTAATTATCCAACCACCTTTACATGCGTGTAAGGCTTTTAAAAAAAGACAAATGGATTGTCCGGTTAAAGGCATGTAAAGGTATAAAGTCAATTCCTCGTAATTAGTGTTCAGACTTGTAAGGTCTAGAACACTGACAAGGACTCCAGTCAGGAGATCTAGTAAGTCTTCCAGTGAGCTCCGCTATTTGTTAGACTTCTTTCTTCAGACTTCAGTCTTCGACTTCAGTGAGAATGTTCTTCAGTGGAAAGATCTTGACTGGAGTGAAGTCCAGTGAACAAATCTGGTGGAATCCAAATTTCTATACAAGTAAGTTGTTCACTGGTCTTCTCATAATTTCTGGACAAATCCTCAGAGGGCTCCAGTAGTCACGTCTGGAGCTAGTCCAGTAAATCTGGACCTAACAATGGTATTTGTGATATTACATGGTCTTGTCTTTTATGATTTGAACTCTTTGTATTTGGTTATTGTTAATTATATGCTGAAGTTGTTAATTGTGAATGGACAGTGCAATTTTGCACTATTCATGGTTGTTTTCATGACGTTTTAGAAGGAATGATGGAATTTTCAAAGGAAATGATACGACCAGCATCGCTTGATGTACCCTCAAATATGTCAAATAAACAAAGAAAGTTGAGAGAAATATTTCGGGTATACGACATATATACTTTTTTCTTTTTTATAACAAATAAAATTATAGATACATGTATGTAATTCTATTTCATTAACTTATATTTTAGGGGGCAATAGGTGCATTAGATGGGACGCTTGTGCATGCAATTGTGCCTGCGAGTGAACAAACTGCATATCGAGGAAGAGGAGGAGGTCGGTGCTATCAAAATGTGCTAGGAGTTTTTGATTTTAACATGATAATCACATTTGTTTGGGCTGGATGGGAAGGCATTGCACATGATTCTAGAGTATTAACGGAAGTTGTGTATAACCCGAGTTCCGGCTTTCCGTTTCCTCAACCAAGTATGTCTTGTTTCGAGTACTCTTATTATCATATTATCTTTAGAACAACTTTATATTAATCTTATTTTTATTATACTTAATCCTTGCACATTTGAAACTATATATATATATATAAACATATGTATTATATATAATATGATCAGTTTCATGTTAATTGTAGATGAATATTATCTTTGTGATGCCGCATATGCAAATACTCGAGGATTTTTGGCCCCTTACCGCAATACAAGGTATTGGTTAGCTGATTTTAGACGCCGACGTCCTTTAACTGAAGAGGAAAAGTTCAATCATGCACATGCACATGCACATACACATGCACAACTAAGAAACGTCATTGAACGGGCTTATGGTGTGTTGAAGGAAAGATTCCCTATCCTTGAACAAATGGCTCCTTATAAATTTTCAACACAAAGAAACGTGGTGATTGCTTGCTTTGCTATTAATAATTTTATTCGAAAATATAAGATTCAAGATGAATTGTTTTTGGAGTCCGACGAACATACTTCAGTTAACAACGCAGCACAACCCGTTGAGAATGCAGAAGAAGGTATGGGCGGAACACAATGGGGCTCTCAAAGCACACAATATATGACTAATTTTCGTGATGAAATTGCTAACCAAATAGTTACGAATACTTCAATTTGAGTTTGTTTATAACTTAACATGTATGATCATAAATATTTTGCTTTCTATACGTTTAAATAATTATGTAATTGTTTAAGTAACAGGTTATGTATATTTGGTTATGAGTATAGTGTTAAAACATATCTTGAACTAGTTTATTTAGTAGATTTTTTCTCAAGGCTTTTGGTGATTATGTTTGCCACAGTCAAAGTGAACCTGGAGTAAAGAGCAATCAGTTGAATCATGCTCACTTGTAGACACTTGTAGAGAGCATATTGCATCTTGAGCCTATTTAAGTATTTAATCAAAATTCCTATTTAAGTATTTAATCAAAATTTGTAAAATTCATCTAGACCCTAAAGTTTGTACCCCTTGAGCTGGATAGGGTCTAATACAATCTTTTTATAATAACTAAATGAAATGAGTTATGTCATTAAAAAAAATTGTGTATTTTTATGTCTACGGTGTTTTATGGTGACACAAGTATGATATGGGTTTTAATTTCTAAGATTACGGTTGCTAATAAAAAAATGATATATTGGTAAATTTGTAATTTTATTTATTCAGACGGTTTATTCAGTAAAAAAAAAAAACACATACTAATTATTTATTACCTAATCAATTCAAACATTCTTTATACATTCAGCTACTTAATAAACTAAGTACTTAATGGGAAAAAAAACAGGCCCTTAGTGTGTATAAAAAACAAACATAAATATAATACTTATAATCTCGTAATAGTATACCTAATGTTTCATATAAATATAATTAGCTTATTAATCTGCATATATTATGCGGATGCATATACTATGCGGATAAGGTAAAATTTGTTATGACAAAAAAATTTAGATGATGAAAATTTAAAAGACCATCTATAAATTATTAGAGTATTAAAAAAAATTAAAACATTCTTTTGAAAAAATGACATCATAAATAACAAAAAAAGAAATAAATTAAAAAAAATTGTTTATAACATCATAAATAAATTGAAAAATAAAACAAAAAATTTAAAGAAAAAAAATATGAAAATGACAAATAAGCTATTTTTATAGAATGCTTATGTCATAATAATGGTCTTTTATTTAAAGAAAAAATCTATAATTTATTTATTTTTACTTAAAATTCTTAATAAAGAGAACCTTTTTTATCTTCGACTATTAAACAGATTTCGTTTCTAACAAAGATAATATTGTTAGTTTTTAACGTCATACTTTCTTTAACTCCCGTGTCAACTTGCCAGATTAGTAATAAAGCTTACGTGGACATGATAATACTCCTATTAAACACACACAAAACCAGATATCGCATTCAAATAAGTATACATAATCGATTATACAAATATTTCAACCCACACAACAAATAACAAATCAAATTAATAGATACATAAAATCTTTGTGTGTGGGCTGGCAATTTCATGCAAATAAATCCATAAAGAGCTTAGCTTCCAATAATCTTATAATAAAGATTATTATTATTATTATTTAAGGTTTAAAATCACAAATCCCACGAAACTAAACTCCAAGTTCTTTCTTGCCTTGGACGAATGAGACAAAACCAAAGATTAAAAGGATTTTTAATCTTTCCTTTTTCACGATTGAACAAAACCAAAGGAGAATTCTTTTTGTCTCTTTTGTATTCGAAACCTACAATTAAACTAAAGTTAATTGTTATTTAATATTGTGTGTTCTATGTTCTACGGATGGAACAAAACTAAATATTAAGGTTTCTTTGTTTTTGAAGAGTTGCGATAGAAAGAGTTCGAACGGGTATATATAGGTTCTTTCCAACTTGGTGAACATGTTAGTATTGGGTTACAAAACACATATGTAAAACCGACCCCTATTAGAAATTAAGAAACATCCCTAATTTCTAATTTTCACTTGTCTATCTCTTTCAAAACCTTTAATTAATAAATGTATATTTAATATTTTACAAACGTTTATTTAATTATATCGTGAACATATTTATATAGAGTATACGTGTCATTTCGTATGACCCCGTATGCTTAAATATTTTTCGGACATATGTTTATATTAAAGTGATCATATTCCAACAGCTCTCACTTCAGTATGTTATAATAAAGGCAATAACATTGGTTAGTGTCTAGCAACACGCCAATGCTTCCAGAAATATCTAAGTATAGTTTCTTAAAGTATTTTGAAACAGATTCGGTGTTTACTATCCCTTTGTTTCAGATACCTTTGTTAATTATGAACATGGATCAAAATCATTCCATAATTTAACGATTCTGTTTCTCATTTCTATAACTAGCTAAGATTACGAAATTAATCGAGACCCATCTGGAGTTCATTTGGGTATGCGCATACAAGCATCTTAATTAATTAATAAGGGCGTCAAATGGTATCATTCTTTAATTGCAAGTTGAAGGAACAAATCTATTTTGACTACACGTGTTAGTCATGTCATTTCACTATATTCTTGAAAATAGCCCTTTGTTAATGTCACACCCGCCCTAGACGCGGTGCGACGTACATGGATTCATATCACAAGATATACTGACGACACGAAAATGTTGTCGTTTTTAAAATACGTTTATATCAAAAAATTGTTCACAAATTTATATTACAAATACAAAAACGTTATTGTTATTGAAAACATTTATTCAATATCAAACATTATTAAGTAATAGAGAAAGACTTTAGCAAGCTGGTGAATCTTTACTAAAGTCTATGGGTAGGCCAAAATCCATCATGTAATATGCAACAACAAGAGGTCCCATGCCCATACAGTATCTTTTAATTATCTGAAAATACATGCTAAAATATGTCACCATAATGTTAGTGAGTTCCATAAGTTTTCATATGGAAAATATAGTATTCTCAAAATCTCAAAGTTCAGAGTGACCATTGCCTTACCTCAATGTCAGGTGAGTATGATACAATATAAATCGAAGAGTATCATATGTTTTTGTACATAAAAATATAGATTATGAACCACAAGATTTCCAAGTGCGACCATTGTCTTTCCACAATGTCGTATAGATCAAACACAATGGATCAAATATAATGTAAGAGTAAATCCTGTATACATCAAGTTCTAAGCTCATGAACCGAAACTAGACAAGTGTGTGTTTGTTTGCCTTTAAGTAGGTACCTTGTTCAAGGTACCCTAAGTTTTCCATATATATATGCATCCGTCTATCCAGTTGGCATGACCAACCCAGATAGGGGTGCCTACCCTAATAGTACTATTCAATATACCCATGTTTATGTTTCCATAATTAATCGTTCATGATAAAGAGGACTTTGGGTGAACAGAACAACTTAGAAGCAACCATATATACATTTCTAGTATTCTTGTGTTCATCATAATAGTAAAGAGTTTGTATTTTACCCCAATGGTAAAACAAAGTGTAGTTACAAAATATATAATATAATATATAATATTATAAATATATATATATATAAGTATATTACATATAATATGACTTTGCAAATATACATATAAGTATAACAAGTAGGTTTTTTATGCATGTATCTTAGTTCCCAAATAAATGTATAAATAATTGAAAAGGGGAATATGGAAACTCACGATAGTAGGAAATAATAATGATCGAGTAGATGAAATGAGCCTTGTGTGGTTAAACTAAAGAGTATTTAGTAGATAACATGTAATTTGTATGATTATGAAGGTTAATCAAAGTGGCTATTAATAGCAAACGATTTCGAAAGCGTTCAATTAGTTTAATATTTATCTGTCATCCATTCACAGAAGGAATCATAAAAGAATTGATGAACTCATTTTGTGCGCTATTATATTTTATTCTTCGTTGATTAGATTATATTATCATTTATATTATACTACTCTATCTGAAAGTCACAACCAATATTTATGATGGAAAGTTAGCTAAATGTTTTATGTATTAGATATTACAACAGCAACTTGATTTAAATATATAAACTCCTCCTGATTTTTTAGTTTTTGTGGACTCCAATTGGTGATTTGAATTTGTTGATTTATAATTCTGTTTTCAACAATTATACAAATATGTATACAATATGTTATATTCAACAAATGTATAGAACGTATATAACTCATTATGTATTCCTAGTTGCAAAGTTAGGCCATGTCTTTTATATAGGGATAACTGTAGAAGATAGAAAATACCTTTCACTCAATTCACGATATTAGCAGTGACCTTTAAAACTTTACATTTTTAGAATAGACCTTTCATATATTCACGTAAATAGTAACATTTGCCACGCGTCTCCGGTGACGTGGAATATCATTTTTAATGATGTGGCAGTTATTAACTGACGTTGAATATCATTTTTAATTTTTACGCCTAATTTCGTTGCCTGGTCAATTCCCACCAAAAAAAAATGCTTCCCCCCAAATATAAAAACCCCAAATCGACACAGTACTAAACAAAATTAGGGTTTATAAACCCAATAACGATTACAGGCGATTTAGGGCGATTGGGCTAAGATCAAGGGTTCTAGTGGCATCCTCTCCAAGAAAAGGTTTCTTGTTTGACATCCATCATTCCGATATGTTTCTGAAACACCCTTTATCATATGTAGGTGGTAAGGTTGAAACACCCTTTGTCCAAGATGTCCACTCTTTTGTTAGCAGAGGAGGGTTACACTCACAATACTGATGTTGTGAAGATGAAGCCCTAATTTGATTTCTTCCATGGAGCCCTAATTTGATCGATGCTGATGAGGAGGTGGACATGGCCCCAAATCGATTTGGGTGTGAAAAACCTAATTTTGGTTTCTAGGATCGATTTAGGGGTTTTTATATTGGGGGGAAACAACTTATTTAAGTAGGAATTGACCTGGCAATGAAATTAGGCGTAAAAAATAAAAATGATATTCCACGTCACTTAATAACTGCCACATCATTAAAAAGTTCCACGTCACCGGAGACGCGTAGCAGATGTTACTATTTACGTGAATATGTAAAAGGGCATTTCTAAAAACGTAAAGTTTTAAAGGTCACTGCTAATATCATGAATTGTGTGAAAGGTGCTTTATATTTCCTGCAGTTATCTCCTTTATATAATATACCAACTTTAACTTTACCTAAATTAGGTAATTAATAAATAATTATTTCCTTATTAAATATATACGAGAGTAAGTACCCGCATGTTGCGGCGGTAAGATGGTGAGATGATAGGTCATAAAGTGTGATAGCCAAAGGCTTTAACCGTACGGGTTCCGCCCTCAGATTTAAAAATTCGTCGAAAGTATATCGAATGATATCTCTAATGAAAGAGCATGAAATTTTAAGAACACCCATATAATTTTTATAATTTATCGATGTACGGATTGTGAGATAAAAGATTTTGAATGAATTGGAGGAGTAAATGATTTATGGGGGGGTGAAAAAAAAGATGATTGATTGACATTTGAGGAGAGAGAAAAGGTGTTTGGTAATATAGAATTGATAGAAGGGGCATTTTGGGAAAGTAAATATTGAAACTTAAAATTTTAGATAGGGGGAATCTGCTTTATAATATAGTATAGATATATGTATAATATTATTTTTAGGTTCGGGATGTCATTCACTTAATGGGTATACGCTCCTTTATCAATAGTCTGCATAAAATTACAACGATGTTAACATAAAGGAAAACTTGACGAACAATTAGGTTAGTGTATTAGGTGTTTATCTATACATATGCATTTAAATAGCTACATATTAAAGAAAAAGAAAAATTGTATAAGTTTGATTGACCTGCAAATTTTTTTTTTCCAGGTGTTACATTCTCCCCATGTTATTGGAATTTCGACCCGAAATTTAATAAGAATTTACATCGATATGCCTACTGAGAGGTAATTACATATATCTTTATCTATTTTTGCTGAAATTGTTCAACAGGATATGTCAAATATATATATATATATACTTATTAATAATGATATTTATGGATAGGAATTTGACTTATCTTTTGCAAAATGTTTTAGTGAATTATTAAATATTTAGGAGGTTTAGTTAATTTTATTATCTTCGTAATAATATAGATTTATGTAAATTAAAAATATATTAATACGTGTATAAGGATTTTATCTTGGTACATGTATATGCATTTCCGTAATTTATTAAAGTATAAAACATTTATGTGTATATATATATATATTGATATTAAAAATACAAAATTTCAAATTTATCTTCCCCCCTCCTTTCCTTTTTCGGCCGTTGGAGCGGCTTTTTTTTTATTTTTATAAAATGGTAATATATACCAATAACACTACATATCTCTTTCATTTACCCTAACCATTTACACACCAATACTCTCCACAACTCTTACTACTTTCCTCAAATTCTACCACTATTACCACCCTCCTCATCACATACTTCATAAACCAAAAATTTACATAACAATGTTGAACCCTCTTATAATCTTGGTTTACTTGGGTATCATACACTGGTTATATGGTGTGTTACAACTTCCAATGAATGTAGCTTTCCCACTCCTGATCGTTTTCTTATTGATTGGTTTACCCCTTTTGTTTATGGTAACTAGAGTTAACTTGTATGGTTTTTAGATATTGTAATCGTTGATGTTGTATTTCTTGTTCAAATAAGGTCACGAGTTTCCGTTCGTGTATTGTACTAATTGAAATACAACTTTCTTTCTTTTATACCGCTCATTTATTATTATTTATTTATCAATTTAATATATATATATATCATCGAAAAATAAAAACATGCACTTATATTTAACCAAAACGGAAATTTCACAAACTAGGCATCTAGCTCAGTTGGTTGGGTGCGCGAAAGGGTGTGGCCTAGACCTGGGTTTGATTCTGGGGATAGCCGATTTCACCATTTTTTTTAAAATCAATATCTTACAAGTTCTACTATCAATTATACTTTGTGTGTTGTTTATTTATGTTTTCTAAATGTTAATTGCCCATCATAATTCTAGAAAATTAATTCTTCCAATAATTTAGTTTTTCAAGCTCTAAGTGTATTTTTATAATCGGATTTCCTAAGTATGGTTATGATAGTAATGGGCCTATCGATAAATTTTGATTTGAAGAGAGCTACGTGGGTTTATGTGAAAACTAGTGAAATGTTGCAAGCACATTCCTGAGCAAAATGAAACGTGCATGGAGTATTCTCTTATAAAACTAAGATTTAAGAGTGGCAAGGATATATTGGAATACATAGAAAGAAATTGAATATGACAGACTACCCATTACATATGAGCATGCTGAAATGGATGGTGAGCTTGTTGGTCATGTTCACCTCAACAAGAAACTCGTGTAGTGAATGTCCTTGCCAGCAGTCATCTTCCAACAACTAGACATTGTGATTGGAGTTATTTTGCCCAAGTATTACTGTTATCCAGTTAAAGAAGACGACACAAGCGTTATTTTTATTATTATTTGACTGATGATTTTCATCATATATTCTTAATTCACATCATTAAAGGCGATCCACGGTTTAAAGAAGTAAAGATTACTTTGTTTGGTAGTGAAACAAAAGTTTGGATCAAAGATTCATCTAGTGATCGGAAAAAAATGAATTGGCAATTGATGTGGTTCTTGAAAAAGAAGCAGTGAAGAAGAATGGTGATGTAGGGGGGATGGTTATGGATACATGTCTTCCTGTAATCCATTTAATCGATTCAACACGATCCATTTAATCCATTTTATTTTATTTTTAAAATTTTTTTTTAAAGTTTGTCTTTGGTAAAAAAATAAATATATATATAATCAATAATTACCAATTATTATAACAATGTTTGATAATCATCGCTGTAGCAGTAATTATAGATTGTTGTAGCCCTTGGATACCTGTCCGTTCTTACAAGTCACACTCACTCCTTCCTTTCCTGTATTAGAAACGCGTTTTGCGGAGTGAAAGTACACAATTTATCTTTCTTCCAATAGTTTATCGTAAATTGTTCACAACCAGCTTGTGTTTACTTCAAAATCTACAACCCTTTCTTTGGTATGTTCTCCTTTATTCTTTTATTCATGATAATGGTGACTATTTTATATGTTTATATGAAACATTGGTCTTTTAAGTTTTGTTTGCTCAGCAAATGGAATTTTTTTTATACCGATAATTGATATCGTTTATTTATCACAAGACAATGAAAAACTCCGATGCCTCTTTTAGTGATCAAAAAGGCAAGGGGCCATTGACTCAATTTGAACTCGAAAATCTTGATAAATGGGAAAACAATAGAGTTAAAAGGATCAAGTGGGAGGCCAAGATGTTAGGTATCTCATATGAAGACTATAAGGTGATGGTAGACGAGGATGCCAACCTTGTTGAAAAGCAAACTACCGAAGATGAAAAATTGGCAAAAATTTTATCTCAATTTTTAAAAGAAGAAGAATCTATTCTTGTAAATCGTCAAATAAAAGAAGATCAAAAGTTTGCAAAAGCCTTAGCTCAGCAAGAAGAAGATAATCTCTTACAAAGGGAGAAGTCCATCTTTGCCATGTCGTCTAAAGAAGAAGAAGAAGAAGAAAGTGAAAAAAAAGATCCTAATGTTCAATCCTTGAGGAGAAGAAAAAGAAATATTGCTGGTGGAAACAACATGTTAGGGTCGACCTTTGATAGAACTCCTAATTCTTGAAGTCAAGAGGGATTGAACATATTTGGAATCTGTTACAAATATTGTGTTATTTAATAAATAAAATCTTAAGTTGTCCAGGATAGTATTGTTGAGAATGTTTCTTGCGTATTTATTATGTTAATTGCCTGACCAATTTTATTGTAGACTAGAATAACTCAAGAGAGTCATGGACGCATGGCAAAACCCATTGATTGGTTATAGTGAATGGGGAACATCATTCGATGATTTTTGCCCAGACTGGCTTCTCTACAATATAGTTTCGACATCATCGCTAGAACCCCCAACAGAAAATGTCAGTGCATCATTCTCAAATCCTATTGATGCAATTCATCATGGGAGCTCATCTTCTAACTTAATAGAAACTTTTCATCAGGACTGGTTTCTCAATGTGCCAGAACCGACATTTCAGTCAGAACCAACAATTCAACTAGAATCGCCATTCTAACCTGAACTAAGGTAAAGGTGGATGGACCTCCACTTGTTGTACCTCCACTTGTGGGGTAAAGGTGGATGGACCTCCACTTGTTGTACAGTTACTCTTTCTATGTACCCATTGCCGTCTTTTGATGGTGCTAGACGTAAGGTAAGGTTGGTGGGAAGAAAAATGGGTCATAGTACATTCACAAAGGTCATAGAGAAATTGTTATTAGTAGGGTACGATCTCGATTGTCCAATTGACTTGAAGGATCATTGGGCTAAACTTGGGTCTAACAAGTATGTAGTGAATAGATAAATATGTGTTCTTTTATATTCACTGATTGGTAGTTATGTTATAAGGTAGAGTTATTCATCATCCCTAAAAGACAAGTATTACAGGGATGTATGTATTTTTATCTTATTTATTATTATTATTATTATTATTATTATTATTATTATTATTATTATTATTATTATTATTATTATTATTATTATTTTTTATACTTGCTTATGTTAGCTAAGCAAATAGGACCTTGCACTAAATTCACTCTACCGTCAATGTACAAAACCATTAAATCCAGACATATTCTGTAGCCATATATGAGAATATACATACGATATAATATCAATTAAACCTAGGTATGCAAGCGATATATATATATATATATATATATTATTAGCATGTATTATCAAAAATTTAATTCTAAGGCCTTATAATAGCATACTTCCTTATTTAACGCAATTGACTTAAGCTATTTTAATATACGATGTTAATAATGCTGCAGTCAGTATTATGCTACTATAAACTATCACATAACAAGTAGTCAAGTAAAAAGTTTCACCTAGTAGAAATATGTAATGTATATAGGTATTGTTCTACGCGGGGTTATAGTCTAGGTTCGTCAATTTGCAAGCTCGTTCACTATAACTTGTTGTGAAGTTCCTCACTTGATGGTTTAACCCACAAGTGTAGAATACAACAAGTCAAGTAAGCACTAGATTGTATTACAAAGAATATAAATGCAAGAATATGGGTAAAGGGCTACCCCGCTAAAACTTCATTCCAACAACAATATATAACAGTTTACATCAAGTAACATGGCAGAGTACCATGTTAGTTCCTTATATGACATGCCATACAAGGTTAAACAAGCAAAAAGCAATTAAAAAACAAAACAAGCGTACACTAAACAACGCCTATAACAAGGAATTTAAGACTAACTCTAAGGCATTGTGGCAGCTTCCACTTCTCAATCAGTCTTCTCGTATTGTCACTACCCTTGAACTTCAAAGATGCAAGTTTGAGTCTTACCGAATCCGGAATAATGTTCTTGAGTATCTCAGGAGGTCTCGTGACATTACCAAACATACGTGCATTACGTTCTTGCCAAACATAATAACTTGTAGCAGCAAAGACGAGTCTTCCAATAATACTTTTCGTGTTGTTCCCTTTGGAGATTAGACAAAGCCTGTCAACAATTTCAGTCAGCTTATTAGGCACTCCATGAAGCTCCGCCATATTTTGTACTAATGACCAGACTTGTGCATAAAAAGGGCATTCAAAGAATAGGTGATCATGTGAATCAGGACCTATTTTACACAAAGAACACACAACCAAGTTAAGATTAAAAGCCCCCCCCCAACATCCCATGGACGCATCTGATCATGGGTTTTGAGTTTCCGTTTCATAATAAGCCACAAAGGGAAGGCATGTCTAGGTATACACTTGGAGAACCACACAATGTTCACCCAGTCAACCTCTTCACCTCTACTACGAATAGAATCCCAAACAAAAGAAGCAGAAAATTCTGCTTCCGTCCCATCACAATTACACCATACAGCCACATCATTCTGCATGGGGTTAATATTAGGTCTTGCAGTGTATAAGAACCGGAAACAAGTCTAACCATGCAGTAGGCCATCTCCATGTACTCTCTCATCAATCAGGTCAGCTACACTATCAACCAACGAGAAACCTGATCTCGTAATTACTCTAAGAGAAATGTGATTACTCAAAGGTCCAATATCAATCCATTTATCATACCACATCGATGTAGATGAACCATTCCCAATTCTTGACCAAATAAAGGGTCGAATAGTATTCCTAACTTGCAAAAGCTTACGTCAACCCCAACTCATTCCGGATTTCAAAGGTACTTCCCAAAAAGTTCTCCCTTTCAATTTGTAGGCGTGGATCCAGCTTACCCATAACGATTTCCTTTTAGTAATAATACTCCAAATGTGTTTAGTCATTAGAGTCTTATTCATATCAGAAATGCATCGAATACCCAAACTACCCTCAAATTTTGGCTTGCACACCGATTTCCATGCTACCTTAGACTTACCTTTAGTCACTGATCCTTGGCACCAGAGAAATTGTCGCATTTTTTGCTCCAGCTCATTGATTACCCGTGTAGGAATAATGAAAACCGAGGCCCAATAAGAATGCATAGCTGATAAAACAAATTGGATGAGCTGAAGTCTACCCGCAAAGGATAATGTCTTATTTTTCCAGTTTCTGATCCTAGCTTCCAACCTTTCAACAAGCACAGCACAATCCTGGTAAACCAGCCTTGTTGAGATATGGGGTACACCTAAATAGCGAACTGGAAGATGACCCTCCTCAAAAGGCATAATACTCAAAATTGCTCTCTTAACCTGTATAGGAACATTACAAAAGAAAGCAGTACTTTTTGGGATACTGGGAACCAGACCTGACATGTCTTTAAAGACATTAAAAGACTCCATAATAGTTTTTGCAGAAATGAAATCACCACGAGCGAACAGGAATAGGTCATCAGCAAAGCAAACATTCATAATCCTTTGTTTTTCACAACCTTTATGAAATCTAAACCCGTGAGTAGATTTGGCTGAATTTTGAAGAATGAGAGATAATACTTCTATAACCAAGGTAAATAGATAAGGAGACAGAGGGTCTCCTTGTCTAAGTCCTTGCTTCCCAGTAATATACCCATGGAGATTTCCATTAATTGCAACAGAGAAAGATGTAGAGGTGACACAAGACATAATCCATGACACCATCTTCAGATGGAACCCGAACAGTAATAAAATCCTTCTCAAAAAACTCCAATCCCCGGTATCATATGCCTTTTGGATGTCTACTTTAAATGCACATCTAGCCGGACCTCTATTAAGGTGATAACCATGCATAAGCTCCTGTGTGAGTATTATATTATCTGAAATCAATTTGTCCGGGATAAAGGCAGATTGGTTAATACTCACCACATCATCCAAACCCTCTTTCAACCTATTCGTAAGTATCTTACTAATGCATTTATACACGACATTACAACACGAGATAGGTCTATAATCGGTAATAACAGAGGGTGTGGATACCTTCGGGACAAGTGCAATGATGGTGTGATTAAGACCCTTTAATATCGAGCCATTTCTAAAAAAATCTTTAATGGCAAGACACACATCCTTCCCCACGATGTCCCAAGCAGATTTGAAGAACATAGAAGAGTATCCATCCGGTCCTAGCGCCTTATTATCTCTAATTGAGAACATAGACTCCTTAATCTCCTCATCTGTGACCATTCTGATTATATTCAAAGCTTTCTGTTCACTCACTTTATTAGTGAAAACAGAACTATTTGGTGAACAATCGATTACCCCGGCCTTTCCAAGAAATTCTGCATAGTGATGAACAAAAGCTTCTGGGATCGCACCACCTTCATAAACCTTACTTTCAGCATCTTTAATAATATCAATTCTGCTTCTATGATTTCTACTTTTAACAGAATTATGGAAGAAAGCACAATTAGCATCACCTACTTGGAGCCATTTGATTTTTGATTTCTGCTTTAGGAACTTTTCCTCATCCAATGACGCCTCTTTGAATTTATTTAGGCACTTAATCTCTTCTTCCCTTAGGACCAAATCAGTAGGATCCCTGTCAATGGATGATTGTACTTGGTCAAGCTCCATTCGAAGTGTTTTGACCCGCTCATGGAGATTTCCCTGTTTATACAACATGCTGCGTAAAGGACCTTTGAGCAATTTCAATTTAGTAACAATCTTGAACATATTATGGCCCTCCACTTCTGTTGACCAATGATATTTTACCAATTCAGCGACACCTTGTTTTTCAGCAAGGAAATTTGCAAATTTGAAAGGCTTAGGAAGCGATCTAGACACAAGAGGAATTTTTAAGATACAAGGTGTATGATCAGACACTCTGTAAGGTTGGAAGATAGCAACCGATCCAGGAAATTCGCTCATAAAATGGACATTGCCCATCACTCTGTCAATCTTCTTAAGAATTCCAGTACCTGTCTTCGGTTTCTAGTTCCATGTAAAATGGAGGCCAGTCCGGTTAATATCAGCAACTTCAATCTCATCGACACAATCTTTGAATTCCCTCATACCTATATTAGTAATTGAGGATCCAACAAATATATCTTCTAAGTAAAGAGATGAGTTGAAATCACCCAATAAGCACCAAGGTCTACCCTGAACAATAGAACTATGTGCACATAAACTCGACCACAATTCTCGACGAGCTTTGTAGTGATTATTAGCATAAATAAAAGTACAAAACATAGCCTTATTCTCTAATTTAAAGTTTAATTGAACATGAATAGCCTGATTCGTTTGGGCCAATACCATGAGATCAATCAAATCAGAATTCCATCCAAGGATTATACGGGTACCTTTATCACACATATTCCCATTTGAAGTCCAATCCCATGTTCTACATATTTTTTTACACAAATAAAAAATACTCGAAACATCCATATTTGACTCCATAATTGCACACACTTGTACATGATTTTCTAACACCACATGTCGAACCTCCTTTTGTTTCAGGGGACGGTTCAAACCCCTTATATTCCATGATGATATACTAGTCATTGAAACCCCCTGAAACGGGAGTGCTTGCCCCCTTAGGTGGTGTAGTGCCTGCTGCCATGAACTCAGCTGTCTCATCTCTAGTATCGATATATTCATCCACCTCAGAATTAGACCCATAATCTATAGGTTTCTCTTTTTGTTTCAGTTCACCTGGCTCTTTATCCTCATTCCTCACATCCGCTGTACCCTTAACATCATCATTAAGAACAGAATAAGGATTGCTAGTTGGAACATTTGAGGCAATATTCTGAACATTCAAGCTAGTACTAGTTCCCTTTTTATTCTGATTATTCGAACTAGTACTTGCATCATTTGAACCTGGTTTTTTAGCAATAGGTTGATAAATCACCCTTGATTTAGGTTTATTTAGACTTGTCCCTTTCCTTCCTTTCCTTTTTGGCTCTTGGAACCCGCCTCATCCACAACAGTAGGCTTTTTCATGACTTGGACAGATTTTGGGCATTGAGCATGGTTATGTCCAAAGATACAACACATATGGCACCTAGGGGGGGTTCCATTCATACTCAATTCTAATCTTTTCATTGATATAACCGTCTTCTTCTAAATCAGGAATAGCTATACTCAATTCCTCCTTAAAATCACTATTACCAGATATTTCAATAAGGGCTCTCGCGAAATCACTCCTACCCCATGACTCCAAACACATAGTAGTAGTATACGAATCTAACATCTTCGGGTTTCCAAGCTTCGAGGCTAAAAGACTAAGGCCATCCTCAGTATAAGCTGCCATCGGGACACCATGCATCTTAATCCATACAACAATACTTTTGATTTCCTCCTTTCTTAATGTCATTGATGAAGACCAAACATTAAATAGCAGTGGTACACTCCTAATCATCCAAGGTCCTTCCTTTAGCACTTTATTCACACCAGACTTTTGCATTAAATTTAAAGAAAAAGAACCCATTGTTGTTCACCATCACCTTTGTTATCCCATATTTAGTCCAATTATTCTTAAAAAAATTCTCAACAATCGGGAAGGCAAGTCTTTTGCCCAAGAAATAACCAACCAAAGTGTTTTGAAATCTATTATTTACCTCACGAACAGATTCTCTTCGCAAAACGATATCAACATCCTCTCCCATCTCCTTGGCTTCGAGTTTTCTGAAATTAACTATCTTCTTCACGGTAGCCATTTTTAATTTTTCAGCATAGGAACCTGCATTTTTACTTGCGTTTGTCTCCTTTTCCTCTGAATTGTTGTCATGTTGGGCAGTCTCTTCAACAATTGGATGAGATTCATCCGTTTTCTTCTGGGTGTCACTCGTACCCTCCATAGGACTCAATTTTTCAGCCAATTCACTAGGAGTTTTATCAGGGGTACGAGAGCCCCCACCTAGTTTGGAATCATTTTTCACATTAGCTGCACTACTCTTAGTTAGTACCTTATCAGAACCAGCTGCCTTACCCGAAATAGGGTTTGTATTTTTTAAAATTGAACGAACAGGTACATGTTTCCCATCAATATTTTTAATTTTTGCTGCAACACCCGGAGGGGGGTTCCTATTGATATTCAATCTCTCCATTACAAATAAACCATGCAAACAGAATAACAAGATCAGCGATGAATATAACTATGTGAAGAATAAAAGAAAACCCTAATTTAAAACCCTAAATCGAAAGCTGAAGCTCTAAATTGATTAGGAGATTAGGTATCTCTAGGTATAACCCCGCAGGACCGAGTAACCCAATCCACTAATCAATCCGAAAACAACAAACTTTGGAATAGGGTTTAGAAAAGACAGAAAGAAAACCCTAAATCGTGAACCCTAGCCTAAATAGTAAATCGAAATATGATCAGATCACCAAAAGAGATACAATGATCATAAACGATTGCCATATTAAACAAAAGAACACGAAATTAGGGCAGGAAAATTGAAGGAGAATAGGGTTTCCCATCAAAAGGTGCCATCAAAAGGTCCCATCTCAAAACAACATAATATATAAATGCAAGAATATATATATAGTAGAACGTAACTTAAGCAATATAAAGATAAGCAAGTAAAGTAAATGGTGAGACACAATGTAATTTTCAAGTATATTTTATTTATTGATATCAAATAAAATACAAGGTTGTTACGGAACTAAGATATTACAAAGTAAGTATCTATACAACCTATGAATTACAAGTGATCTAATATTTGCTAAATAAACTCTTTTGATCGAAATACTTAAAGTTGTGAAGTATAACTGTTTAGATTGAGAGTATTTTAGCAAAGGCACCAAATTGCAAAAGTGTGATTTGGACGAGGAAAGTGACTTGGTATTTATAGGCAAAAAGAATAAATATAATATTCTTTTTGCCATACAAATATGGTTACGTGCATTTAAGGAGATTACTTTAATTCCTTAAATGCATTGGTTAAAGTACAAGAATAAAGTCACTTGATAGTGACTTGTCTTCTAATTAACCAACCACCTTTACATGCATGTAAGGCTTTTAACTAAGGTCAAATGGATTGTCCGGGTAAAAGCATGTAAATGCATAAAGTCAATTCCTCGTAATCAGTGTTCAGACTTGTAAGTTCTAGAACACTGTCAAGCGCTCCAGTCAGGAGATCTGGTAAGTCTTCCAGTGAGCTCCACTATTTGTAGACTTCTTTCTTCAGACTTCAGTCTTTGACTTCAGTGAGAATATTCTTCAGTAAAATGATCTTTGACTGGAGAGAAGTCCAGTAAACAAATCTGGTGGAATCCAGATTCCTGTACAAGTAAGTTGTTCACTGGTCTTCCAGGATCTTCATCTGGAGCGAGTCCAGTAAATCTGGACTTAATAAATTCCCCCTATTTGTTTAGAAATTATGCAAGGATTTTCAAGTTTTTATCTATACAAGTTTGTGCTTGAAAAATCCTTGAAAGATTGACTAAGTCTAATTTTGAATTACTGGAGAGCCACTTTATAGATCATCAGTGTTCCCAGTTTGTACATTTTAATTTTTAGACTTAATCTATTCAAGTACTTGTGAAAAATAAAGCTTGCAACTTATATATACAGACATCAACTGGTTGAAAGTTACAACTTTACATCAAAATAAACAAAATACAAGTACAAAACAAAAATTCAAGCCATTCTCTTTTCAGCATGCCCAGATGGCTCTTCTGTGGCCTTCCTCTTTGAACCTGGAGATGGTGGTGTAGTTAGTACATTCCTTAAACCCAACTCCATCCCCATCAGTTCCTTCCTCATCCATTCTTTGCCAATCATCTTCATAAAGTATTTTACATCTTGGGAAACATCTTTACCTCTGTAGGAAAGGCCAATCTCTCTAAGTTCTGACCATCCAAATGCCCTGATTGACGTATCTTTCTTTCATCAATAAAGTTCCCTTCTCTGAAGAGTTTGACATGGAACTTTGAGAAATTATCATGATTTTCTGCCAGATGGATCTCAGCACCCAGTATGGGTCGGACATCAGCTCTGAATCTTGACAAATGCTTGTACTTTTCTTTTGTCTAAGCCTTCCTAACCATGTCATCAACTTCCTTGGACACCTTTTTCTGAACAACCTCTTGTTGAATTTTTTCTTTCTCAATTCTTTCAGAAGTGTTCAAAGGAATGAACGTGCTAAGATCTGCATCTCTATCAGCTTCGGTTTTTTGCACTAGAGGCTTCGGTAGACCCTTGAACTTCTTTCTATATTTATTTTCAAGGACTGCAACATTCTTTCTTACTTGAGTCTGAAGCTTCTCCAGTGCATCCCTTCTCTTGGCAATCAGATCCAATATACTCTCCCCATATATTTCTGAATCGTACATCTGTTCATCATGGGAGTATATTGATCTTATGTAAACATCATCCAGAGCTGCAATACATTGATGAATTCTGGGGTCATCCTTCATCTTCTTGTAAATCTCAACTGGTACACACAACCTTCCAACATGATAGGAATCCAGAGTCCCCATTTTCGCCATATCTAACTTGTGAGCAGCCAACTCATTCTTAAGATTCTTCTTGAAGATTTCAATGGCTATGCATTGCTGCTCCAGTCTCTTGGACGTTTCATCACTAACAGATGGAAACTCCATTCTTCGCACCAGAACTCTCTTCAGTAGTATGTTTTGCAAGCTCCCCTCCAGATACCAAGTGCTTCTTTCCTTTCACCATTTTGATTTTTGTTTGAATATCTGGAAAGGCCTCGAAAAATGGTTCACTGGCATCAGTACCAGTAACCTCTTGAGCTTGTTGTGCACTGGCATCAGTACGAGGCACATTTGTTCCAACAATCTTCTTCTACACTTCAACTTTTGTTTGAAGATCACCACCAGATTTTTCTTTGGATTTCCCCCCCTTGGAAGCATCTCCAAATTGAAGATGATTCCACACCACATCCAGTTTATGCCTGTCAGCAGAATCAAAGGTTCTGCCAGAAACTGGAGACATAAGATTCAATGTTTTCCTCAACTGCATCACTTCCTTTTTGATTATTTCTAGATCCTGAGGAAAGTGGCGAGAATACTGGTTATCAATCTTGATTACTTCAGGCAGCAACCCATCACGAAGATTTCTGATGATTGTTTCAGAAACTTCTTCTATGCTGAAGCATATCCCCCCTAAATTTTTGACAACTTCATCATTGAGGGTGCTGACAACAGAATTCTTATCAAGGGTTAGCCTGCTTTCCAAACAGCTTATTCTGGTGGTCAAATTCTGAACCTCACCAGTCAGACTCGCCAAAGGTTGAACAATTTTGGCTTTGAGGGCAGTCTGGACTGATGTCACCATATCCTCCTTTAATCCCTGGACTGCAACTTGTATAAATTCAGAATTTTTATTTGTTGCCACAACAAGTTCATCCAGTTTCTCGAAGACCATCTTCTCATTACCAGCAAATATTTTCATTTCTGACTTAAGATTATTGGAAATTAAAGATTTAAAGTCAGAAATAACCCGAGAAGAAGACTGGAGTGATCTCTCCAGGTCCGCCACCTTATAAAAAAGGCCTTGGACCTTGGTTGAAGAAGAAGAGGAGAGACCACTGGAAGGATTGGTGATTCTGGTGATGGTAGATACTAGAAACACCCTTGTGATATTTTCGATTGTTTGGGTGACTACCAGTGGTTCAGAAGTTTGAAGGGGTTGATTTTCTGGTGCACAAGGTGATTCAGAAGTTGTTGGTGTTGTTGTTGTTTGTTCTGGTGGTGGTGTTGGTGTATTTTCTGGAGGTGGCATTTCTGTAAGAATTGACTGGGAGACAGAATTAATAGTGCGATCAACTTCTTCTTCTCCCAGAAAACTCATGTTTACATCAAAGTCATTTTTTTCAGATAGTGGAGAATCAACCATATCCCAATCTGGGCCGGTTCCACCTGCATGATCCTCCACTTGGACATTCTCCTCCAATCTATTCAAATCAATCTGAGCACCCTGCTCCAGATTCTCTCTAAAAACCTGCTCAGATTGTTCCCCCTCAACTCATTCCAGAATTAATGACCCATCTGCAGTCATGATGTCCCCATTTGTAGAAGTTGAGACTGGTATTATTAGAGGTGAGCCTGATCCTCTTTCTTCTTCACCACTTCCTTCTACAGGAATTGTGGAAGTGGTTGCTTGTGGGTTTGCCTGATTAATATCTCCAGAATCCTGTTGGGAAGATTCTGGAAGAGATGAGAGCAGAACTCCGTCTCTCCTAAGACTACGAGTTTTGTTCCTTGGTCTGGTGGGGTTAGGAGCTACCTGAGAAATGGGTAACACCCATTCAACAGTGAGAACTTCAATATGTTTCTCACTATTTTGAGGCTCACCTGCAGCCTTCATACTGGTTCACCAGTTCATCCCACATGCTTTTAGCACTAGGATAAAGAACTAGTGTGGGAATAAGAGATTCAGGAATGGCCCCGGGTATCATATTTTTCAAAATAGTATCAATATTAACAAGCCTTTTATCCTCTTTTGACCAGTGTTCCTCTCTTTTTTCCCTTCCAGATCTTGCTCCAAGAGGATCAAGAAGTGGATTAAGAGGGCTTCTAGGAATATAGGGTCCTTCATTTAAAATTTTGATCATATTCCTCTCAATTCCAATAACATGTAAAATCATCCTAGCTTTTCACGTCCCAAATTCGTCACCATTCCCACAGAATTTGGGAACAGGAGTGTTTGAGTAGTGCACATGCACGTATGGAGAAGCTGGAGTTGGTAGAGATGGTGGTGGGTTATTGTTAAGAGGTGGGGGTTCATTAGTTTCATTATTAATCGGAGGAGGTTCAACATTTAAAGGGTTTCCTTGTGTATTCTCTGGGTTGGCTATCAAGAAAAACAGATCTAGGCAAGTAGGTTAGCCTTCTGCTCTGATACCAATTGTGGAGTCCTTCACTCGATGGTTTAACCCATAAGTGTAGAATAACAAGTCAAGTATGCACAAGATTGGACTAGTATTTATTTGAATATAAATGCAAGAATATGCATAAAGCAATAAAGACTTAAGCAATAAATAAAGTAAACAAGTATGTAAATGTTGGAACACAAATGTAATTTTTAAGTGTATTTTATTTATTGATAATAAAAACAATAAATAAAATACAAGGTTGTTGCGGAACCTAGATATTACAAAAGTAAGTATCTAAACAACCTATGAATTACAAGTGATCTATATTTGCTAAATAAACCCCTTGATCGAAATACTTAAAGTTATGAAGTATAACTATTAAGATTGGGAATATTTAGGCAAATACACCAAATTTCAAAAGCGATTTGGACGAGGAAAATGACTTTGTATTTATAGGCAAAAAGAATTAGTTTTGAATTCTTTTTGCCGTTACAAATAAGGTTTCATGCATTTAAGTAATATAATAATTATTCTTTAAAAGCATTGGTTAAAGTACATGAATAAAGTCAATATGATGTGACTTATAATACTTTAACCAACCATCTTTACACACGTGTAAGAGCTTTTAACAAAAGACAAATAAATTGTTCGGATAAAAGCGTGCAAAGGCAAATAAGTCAATTCCTCGTAATAAGTATTCAGACTTGTAAGGTCTAGAACACTGACAAGGACTCTAGTCAGAGATCTGGTAAGACTGTCAGTGGGCCCCACCATTTGTCAGTCTTCTTTATTCAGAATTCAGTCTTCGACTTCAGTGAGAATATCTTTAGTAGAATGATCTTGAGAAGAGTGATCTCCAGTGAACCAATCTAGTGGAATCCAGATTCCTTTACAAGTAAATGGTTCACTGATCTTCTCATAATTTCTGGACAAATCTTCAGAGAACTCCAGTATTCACGTTTGGAGTGAGTCTAGTAGATCTGGACCTAACACCTTACATTGCATATCATGGCATGGGTTGGCTTCACAAATTCGTGGGTTTAATCACATATGCGACCTCGCTCCAGGTCGTAATTAGTACATCCATTACGACCTCTTAATTGCTTAGGTCTCATTTTGGCCACTTTAGTATAATTGTTGTCACAACCGTCACCTGATCGTTCGTTTGACTACACTTTTCCGTTTGTAGAAGGTCATTAACTATCAATATAAGTCTTTAGACGTGTGGCTATATGGATTAGAGTATGAATAAGACAAAACATGTTTATTGAGTACTAGTGCCTTTAACTTTTTAAGACTTGGAACAAATGATTGAGGAAGACTAGTTGCCTCAGAGACAAGCCAAATAAAGTTAAAATGAACTTTCAAAACATTAAGTGAATCAATGGATATCATTTACCTTTGCCGTATATGGCGTCGTTTTAATTAATTAAACGAGTCGACAACAGAAAAACGCATTGATTTTTTTTGGTCATAACTTTCAAACCGTAACTCTGTTTTTGACGATTCAAGCGGCCACGTTTTTGTACATAAGTATATTTTCCAGATTTTGGTCGAGTTTGACCTGGTTGAGGTCGACTTGGTCGAGGTCAACCTGGTTGAGTTCGACCATGGTTGAATTCAACCATATACATGCCTATATAAACTTGATCTTTGATTTCATCAGAAGGATTTACACACATAAGATTTCTCTCTAAGGTTTTCTTTGAAAAACACCCTTTCTTCAAAAAAAAATTCATATTTCATAGACAAGAAGAGAAAAGAGTTTGTCTTTAAAATCTTCTCTTAAATCATTCTCTCGATTTCAGCTCTAAACACTTGCAAATCAATCAAGGCTTCAATCTTCGATCAAGAAACTAGTGTTTGTTATCATTTTCTTCAACAAAAACATAAAAAGGTACTGATTTTCATGTTTTTAATTCGGCCCTTAACATATTTATGTAACTACTTTTCGGTTCTTATCAAAAGCTAACCGAATCATGTCTTTGGATGTTGATTGTACAATTTCGGTTACAATTGTGTGTAAGAAACGAATTGAACCTTGATTAAGGCTTTGATTTGATACATTATGCACTCATGTAATTTGGATTTTGTGCAACTACAAAAATTAAAGATATCATTTACTTGGCTAAAAGACTCTAAAACTAGTCGATTTCGTATCCAATATTAAGGTTTGTGCAATTGTCAATCACATGATGTATGAAATCGGTAGAACTTCACCCTTTTTGTACTGATTTGTGATACTTTTGTGCAATCAAGACTCATGGGTATTAATTGGCTAGCCTTAGATCTCGTTATTTTAACAAAATCGCGTCAAAATCGTTCGTTTTTGCTCAAATCGCGTATGAATCCGACCCCGGCCAGGTCTAGCTCGACCTACGCAGATCTAGCTCGACATCTACCTGGTCTAGCTCGACCTCTGGTGGTCTAGGTTGAACCTCTGTTGACTTTTGTTACTTAAACGTCACGTAAAGATACTAGTTTGACCCGAAATGACTTGTTTCAACTCTCGGACCCTTAAGTATCGGGAAGAAATCATTTTGACCTCTGTGCAGATTGAACTAGACCTGCCATGGTCGAGTTCAACCACTTTCCAACTCATATAGTCGATTTCATTAGCCTTTCGTGTCCATACGCGCTTATTCGGTTCTTAAACTTGACTAGTTTTCTCAAAAGGTGTAGTTTTGGTCCAATTGGCTAACATATGAATAAAAGATTTTAAAATAAAATATATGGGCTTTAGTTGGTCGAGTTCAACCATTAGGTTGAGCTCAACCTCTACTCGTTTCAGTTTCGTAAGCTTTTCGGTTAAAATCTCCGGTTTCGTCTAGTTTTGATTAAAATTCGAGTAACACTTATTTTGGGCTACAAAATAATTTCAAATCAGGTTTTATTGATAAAATAACTTATTTTGAACTTAAGAAAGGACATTGGTGTCAAATCTAGACTCTTGTTCGGTTTATTCGAATTTTGTCAAACGTCGTTTTAGACGTTAAATAAGGACATGTGCACTTAAAGGCATTTCTAATAGGCTAAGACATAAGACCAAAGACTTTCATTGTGACTTGTCATGTATTATTGGTTGGTATTGATTATCGTGGACTTTGATTGTGCTTGTAATGCTCGTCCGTTATACTTTCATAACACTTTTCAGGTGAGTTTCGTAGCCCCTCATTTTACAAGTTTTGGGGTGGAAAGTATACTTATTTTTCAAACAGTTTTGTCGATTCCTGTTTATGTTCAATACGGAGCCTGTGCGTATAGAGTTACTTGTGCCAATTGACGTGCTTGATTTTGTTTATATGTGTGTGATTTATGTGTTTATTGTTGTGATTTATGGTTTGGACGTGCTTATTGTATGAGTTTGAGACTTGGACATGAGACTTGAGACTTGGATTAAGGCAGGTACTGTAAGGCCGGACTTTGAGACATTGAGTCTTCGAGACATTGAGTCTTCGAGACATCGAGACTTTGAGACATGAGACATGAGGCATGAGACTTGAGACTTTGGATATATTATGGCGTAAATCTGCTCATTATGTATTGAACTAATACTTGTTTAGACTTTATAGACTTGACAAAAGACTTATTTCTTTGACTAGACTTTTTGACTAAAACCTACGAACTCACCAACCTTTGTGTTGACAAGTTTTAGTATACTTTTCAGGTACTCGGGCTATTCAGGGATAAGGACTTGATCTTTCATTTCATCAGAAGGATTTACACACATAAGATTTCTCTCTAAGGTTTTCTTTGAAAAACACCCTTTCTTCAAAAAAAATTCATATTTCATAGACAAGAAGAGAAAAGAGTTTGTCTTTAAAATCTTCTCTTAAATCATTCTCTCGATTTCGGCTCTAAACGCTTGCAAATCAATCAAGGCTTCAATCTTCGATCAAGAAACTAGTGTTTGTTATCATTTTCTTCAACAAAAACATAAAAAGGTACTGATATTCATGTTTTTAATTCGGCCCTTAACATATTTATGTAACTACTTTTCGGTTCTTATCAAAAGCTAACCGAATCATGTCTTTGGATGTTGATTGTACAATTTCGGTTACAATTGTGTGTAAGAAACGAATTAAACCTTGATTAAGGCTTTGATTTGATACATTATGCACTCATGTAATTTGGATTTTGTGCAACTACAAAAATTAAAGATATCATTTACTTGGCTAAAAGACTCTAAAACTAGTCGATTTCGTATCCAAGATTAAGGTTTGTGCAATTGTCAATCACATGATGTATGAAATCGGTAGAACTTCACCCTTTTTGTACTGATTTGTGATACTTTTGTGCAATCAAGACTCATGGGTATGAATTGGCTAGCCTTAGACCTCGTTATTTTAACAAAATCGCGTCAAAATTGTTCATTTTTGCTCAAATCGCGTATGAATCCGACCCCGTCCAGGTCTAGCTCGACCTAGGCAGGTCTAACTCGACATCTACCTGGTCTAGCTCGACCTCTGGTGGTCTAGGTTGAACCTCTGTTGACTTTTGTTAATTAAACGTCACGTAAAGATACTAGTTTGACCCGAAATGACTTGTTTCAACTCTCGGACACTTAAGTATTGGGAAGAAATCATTTTGACCTCTGTCTAGATCGAACTAGACCTGCCATGTTCGAGTTCAACCACTTTCCAACTCATATAGTCGATTTCATTAGCCTTTCGTGTCCATACGCGCTTATTCGGTTCTTAAACTTGACTAGTTTTCTCAAAAGGTGTAGTTTTGGTCCAATTGGCTAACATATGAATAAAAGATTTTAAAATAACATATTTGGGCTTTAGTTGGTCGAGTTCAACCATTAGGTTGAGCTCAACCTCTACTCGTTTCAGTTTCGTAAGCTTTTCGGTTAAAATCTCCGGTTTCGTCTAGTTTTGATTAAAATTCGAGTAACACTTATTTTGGGCTACAAAATAATTTCAAATCAGGTTTTATTGATAAAATAACTTATTTTGAACTTAAGAAAGGACATTGGTGTCAAATCTAGACTCTTGTTCGGTTTATTCGAATTTTGTCAAACGTCGTTTTAGAAGTTAAATAAAGACATGTGCACTTAAAAGCATTTCTAATAGGCTAAGGCTTAAGACCAAAGACTTTCATTGTGACTTGTCATGTATTATTGCTTGGTGTTGATTATCGTGGACTTTGATTGTGCTTGTCATGCTCGTCCGTTATACTTTCATAACACTTTTCAGGTGAGTTTCGTAGCCCCTCATTTTACAAGTTTTGGGGTGGAAAGTATACTTATTTTTCAAACAGTTTTGTCGATTCCTGTTTATGTTCAATACGGAGCCTGTGCGTATAGAGTTACTTGTGCCAATTGACGTGCTTGATTTTGTTTATATGTGTGTGATTTATGTGTTTATTGTTGTGATTTATGGTTTGGACGTGCTTATTGTATGAGTTTGAGACTTGGACATGAGACTTGAGACTTGGAGTAAGGCAGGTACTGTAAGGCCGGACTTTGAGACATTGAGTCTTTGAGACATTGAGTTTGAGACATCGAGACTTTGAGACATGAGACATGAGGCATGAGACTTGAGACTTTGGACATATTATGGCGTAACTCTGCTCATTATATATTGAACTAATACTTGTTTAGACTTTAAAGAATCGACAAAAGAGTTATTTATTTGACTAGACTTTTTGACTAAAACCTACGAACTCACCAACCTTTGTGTTGACAAGTTTTAGTATACTTTTCAGGTACTCGGGCTATTCAGGGATAAGGACTGGACTTTGGAGACTAGAGCTCCTTACTTTTGTTAAACTTTAAGGCTGCATGCCTTGGTTTATTCCTTTTATGGATGTACTTGTAATAAGCTTTCCTAGCATTGTCATGAGTTTGAACTCATGTTTTGATATGTAATTCCATGTCGTGCTGTACTTTTCATGACACCTCATGTTTCCGCCAACGGTGGGGTGTTACAATTGTATTCCAACGGACACACAACGTGTACAAATTTTGCACTTAGAAAAATATCACAACATAACGAAGGATCATTGTAATGGACAAGTATTGAAAAGAAAAATCATACTTAGTGATCTCTATAATAGAACCAATGAACTTGACAGAAAATGATAGATAAATGAGTGAGAATGACCAAAAATATAAAAAAAATAAAACTAAATGAAAGTTATTATATATAATATTTGAAAACATGCTTAGCGATCAGTGGTAAACACTCTTGCCTTTGTAGACAGAGGTCATGGGTTCGATCCTCATCCCATGCAAAGGTTGGAGGGTCTTTTCTACCATTTAGGTAGAAACTGGATGCATCTTCTCTACTTAGGTAGAGGTAAGATCTGCCTATATCTTAACCTTCCCCATACACCGTCGAGGTATTGGGGCTTAACACCCGCGGGAGGCAGCACTGAGCAGTTACTTACTTACTTTTTTTTACTATATAATCTTTTAGAGTTTTCAATTTTTATCACTAATCTTTTTGTTTTCCATCTTTGATCACCATTTCTTTTTTATTTTAACTTTCTACTTATGATATAAACTTTTAAAATTTTAACTTTTATCATCAAACATTTAAGTTTTTCATCTTTGGCCACCAAATTTTGTTTTTACTTTAGGTGTTTATAACTTTTACCACCAAACTTTTGGGTGGTTTTTACTTTTTATCATTAATCTTTTGCTTTTTCAACTTTGACTACCATTTCTTTTTATTTTAATTTTCTATTTATTATATAAACTTTTAGAGTTTTTAACTTTTACTATCAAACTTTTGAATTTTCCATCTTTCGCCACCAAGTTTTGTTTTTCTTTCTACCTCTTATAACTTTAGGTGTTTATAACCTTTACCACAAAACTTTTGGGTAATGCTATTTGACAACGATGGTGGTAGTGCAGTGGCGACGACGACGACGAGTGATGTCAGGTGATGATGCATTGGCTTCTTCTTCTTGTATTCTAAATTGATACAGCATCACCGATGGAATGTCAACCTGAGTAGGAGATGAGGTTAATTGGTTGAGATCCCTCAGATATTCACATAATGAAAAATGAGTTGTATTTATAGTATACTCATTTTTTAAAGCCCTTTTGAAAAATAATAGACAAAAATCGAATAAAAGGAATGAAGGCTTTCCTGCTCTTGACCTTCAATCTGTCCACCAGATCATTAAAGAATATCTGGGCAAAATCCACCCTATACCCATGCCACAAACAATAGGCAATCTGAAGCTGCGTTTGATTAATCTGGTCTAAGTCTCCAGAACTGCCACCCAAACATTCAACAAGGTGTGTGAAAAAGTATCTCTATGAATCAGTTAGCCTACTCATATAAACAGTGCCCTTCCTGATCAACTGGCCATTCTCATCTACAATCTCAGTGTGCCCCATCAACCTGCACACTTCCCTGGTATTGATGTCGGAAGGGATTTCAATAGGCATCTCATTCTCATCAAAATAATTCTTTCTCAGGGCATCCCTGAGAGAATCAACAGTAATGGTGAAGTTCTTGGTGCCTTGTTTAAGTGTGTAGTGGATGGATTCATCATTTTCCACATACACGGCAGTGTACCAGAACTCACATAGATAGTAATGGTACATTTTGCCCGGATTCAAGGTTAGGGCACCATACAAAGGGCTGCTCAAGAAGAAGGTGTTCAGCCTTCCAATGATGGATGTTGCCGAATGATTAGCCGTGAGTTTGGCCATCCAGATGTTCATGTTGATTCTGATGGCGTCAGCAATGAGAGAGATGTGATTGGCCTTTTTTACGGCGGCTACCGGAGCATAATTGGCAGCTAAAAGATTTTTAGGTGAAGGTTTGGGAGCCATTGAAGTATATGAAGATGAAACTGAAAGAATTTAGGGTTTTATAAGGAAAATTTAAGAAGAAAGATAGTGATGATTGGAATTGAATGAAGAGAGAAAGAAATAAATGAAGGAATTTGAAGATTTGGGAGTAAATGATTTTCGAGATAAAACTGAAAGGTGAAGGTAACTATGGGTATTTATAGAGGAAAGAGAAAATGGAATTCAAAATGGTAAGTTTGAAATATTTTAAAACAATTTTGATCGTTTTTGACATCCGCATTTAATGTTTCCCATCACACATAAATCTATAATGGTTGACAACCCACAAAATTACCAACTTGCACTTTTTGTATTCCCAAGGTAACAAAATCATCATTTTAAGTTGAAAAAGTCATGCCACGTAAGATGAACAGTAACTGTCCAGATAAAAGGTTTGTATGTATGGCACGCACTAGCACTAAGTATTAAAATATTATGACTTAACACACCATGACTCATTTCAATGCATCTGGAGGTTGACTGGACACTCCAGCATCACTGGTGGATTAGGCCAGTAGAATATGCAATGATGGTACACTAGAGGGACACTCCAGTACGTACCCAGATTAGACCATTCTGGTGATTCTCAAACACGCACATCAACTAATATAGACAAATGAGAGGGACATATTTACAAAGCGACTGAAGTCACTTCAAACATGCACGTCAACTTATCCAGTATTAATGAGAGGGACACATTTACAAGGTACCAGAAACATTTTCTAGAATATTTGCCCAGTGAGAAAATAAATTAATAAGTTCCCCTAAAACTTAGATAAAAAAAATGTGGTCTGAGTCTTCCCCTGGAATGGTGATCCATAAATCTATCAGTGTAAAGATAGTATCACAAAGGCGTTCGATAGCTTTACTGGTATAGATTTATAAATCTGGAATCAAAGAACCCTGCTAGTGTCACAAAGGCGTTCATAACAAGGTTCCAGATTAAGGATTCAACATTCCCAACTCACTGACAAGATATTGAAAAGTTTTCTCATCCAAAGGTTTTGTAAATATGTCAGCGAGTTGTTCGTCAATGGGGATGAAGTGGATTTCAACATCATTTTTCATAGCATGATCACGAATGAAATGATACCTGACATCAATGTGTTTCGTCTTGGAGTGCATGACTGGATAAAGAGACCGATGTTTGCTTCTTACTGGTCCAGCTCACCAGTTTGCCACCAAGGAAATGACATCTGTAAAACCCGACTTTTAGAAATATGGATTTCAAATTTTTTTTAAATAAAACAACCGTTAATGCGGAAACGTCCCATTAAAAACTTAACCATATCCTAACGGAAATGTCGATAAAGGTTTTGGTGTTACTTATTGCATCATAACGACAATCCAAGAAATCCACATTCAAACAACCAAACAACCAAACTAAATATTCAACGACATAATCATTAAAAGTCTAAGTAAATGAGGCAAAGCTATGGCAACATAAAGTCTTCATAAAAGCAACCATCTACCCATGCCTCACTCTAAGCAATCTTCAATGACCAACCTGAGGAAACACAACATTTTCAACAAACAAGTGTCAGCTTTTAAAGCTGAGTAAGATAACCACAAGTTGTATAAAACGGTTGCCAGTTCAAACATCTTTTAAAACTATCATACGTATGTTAAGTAATAAACAACAACAACAACAATAAGCATTAGGAATATCATATCCCTAAATGTACCTAACAACCTCATCGATCGACAATAAACATCTCAACAAATCAACATCAGGTTATGCCACAACAAAGCCAAGTAACTTATGTCACTTGTTATCGACAATATAAATTGGGTAAAGGCGATCAATTGATCTTTAGGAAGCCTCACACCCGACATGATGGGTAGACCATTCAGCGGTCCATCGGCGTCGTTATGGATGGAATAACCAATCCACGAGTAAACCGGCATCGACAACAATGGCCAGCCCACGCCATCCGGCAACCCCCAACAACAGACTTAGTCGAATGGGGGTTATCATGATTACCCCAAACGACAACGACGATAGCATACTAGCCAAGGCTAGCATGGGTTAAGCTTAACACTTTCGACAATAATTATACTCGAGTATCATCATCAACAACAACAAATAAAAACAACAACAGCAATACAACTTTAGGGCCCTGAACGTGCTCGTGACATGGCAGTCCTACCAAGTCTAGTGTACTAGATGTACAAGCCAACATGTATCAAACTAAACATCAATCTCAATCATTTCCAACATCTAAGCATGCATATAAAGTATAACGAGAAATAAAAGATCATTAGCATGCATAAACAACACCCAAGTAACCTCCCGTAAGTTCCCATACCCAACATACGTACGAAAGGGCTTTAACAAACATTTATTATGAAAGCTAAGTTTTCGTTGTGTCCCTCGTGTCAAAAGGTAGTTATCTTACCTCAATAAGCACGCAAAAACAAACTCTCGTCAACACGCAACAATGAATGTTCAAACCTCCAAAACCTACGATATACAAAGGAACCTAATTAACTTCTACTTAATTAAATTCCTAATAACAAATACTCAATATCATTGTCCTCTTAATGCATTATTAGTACATCTTATTATTTCAAAATACAACTATAATTCTTGCTACAATAGGTTTACAAGATAAAAATGCAATATATTACTTCTATCACATATTAAACTATGAGAAAGAAAATGAAGATTCTGATTTTTAAACTATAAGGACCAAAACTGCAAAATTTGAAACTGTAGGGACCTGAAATGTTGGATTCAAAACTACAGGGACCAAAAATGTCATTTTTAAAACTTTAGGGACCATTTATGAAAAGTTGTGAAACATCAGGGACCAACAGTGACAAGTTTCGAAACATTAGGGACCCAAACTGTATTTTCTAAAACATTAGGGACTGAAAACGTTAACTTTCAAACTGCAGGGACTAAAGTGTAAATTTTGATAGATGCTGACATCAGCGTGCTGACATCAACTGATGTCTTCTGATGGGACTCAGGGTTCGACGGGCTCCTGCACAATTTGAGCTGCTCCCTCTTTTATTTTAAGTTTCCTTTTTATCAAAAACTATATACCTATGAAACTTCAAAACATGATTTCTACTTCGTTACTTAACGGATTCAAGCGATTCTTTTTGCAAAGTGTTCGTTTTTCATCAAAGAATATATCATCAGAAAATATTTTGTTTTAAATTTCTGTATAACGATAAAACGACAAAGACGTTATAATATATATATATATAAATCTTTAAAACAAGATTCCCGATTCGTTATTCAACCAAATCAAGTGATTCTTTTTGCAAAACCCAATATTTTCAGAAACGAATATACTACAGAAAATTAATTTCGTTTAATTCACTGTCATCACCAGATTTTATGAAAAACGTATTAAAAACTTTACGGGTCCTATCGAAATTGATGTGTGTGAATCAAGATACTTCCAAATAATTACACAACGTTAATATACAGCAAAAATAAACTATTTTACAGAACCAATCTCTGCTTGTATGATACTCATCATTGAGATCTCAAATTATGCTCGAAAACGTTAATTTTCGGTATGAAAATCTCTAGACACAAGCAAGGATCATTCTAATAAATCATATATTGAAAAGAAAGACATACTTACTCTTAATCCAGAATATAGCCACGAATTTTGATGGAAAAAGGTGAAGAGATAAGAAAGAAATAGCAAGAACTCGCTTAAGGGATTTTATAATTGTGATATATGTTAATTGTGAGTTTATGGTAACTTAAATATAGAGGTTACAAGACTTGAAAACCCTAAAGCAGATTTAATGTCTAATTTTCGTCCATAAGGATTGGGCTTGGCTAAAGTCCACACAAACAAGCCCAAAAAGTCATATTAGCCTAAAAACTAAGGCCCGAAGCTAATATATACACTAACGGATGACCAATTAACGTCTTAGGCACATAATGGTGAACCGACACACCATATCAACATCTCATAACTCAATAACATAATCACATATAGGCCCATTAATCATCTCCTAACAACACAAATACTAGTTAACGCTTAAAGAAATTAACGATCAACAAACGGTTAACGTTTGACTAACGGAAGGTCAACATAAAATATTCAGGATGTTACAACATCCACCAATAGTGGATTTCCTGTCTATCTTACAACCTTCATGATCTGAATCTGAATAACCCATTAGATCTAAGCCTGAGCCTTTGGGATACCAAAGACCCAAACTTGGAGCACCCTTAAGGTACTTCAGAATGCGTTTTAGAGCCGCCAGATGGGATTCTTTTGGGTTAGACTGATATCTGGCACAAAGACATGTTGCAAACATTATATCTGGTATACTGGCTGTTAAATACATTAGAGAACCAATCATGCCTCTATAGGCAGTGGTGTTTACTGGCTTCCCATCAGGATCTGAATCTATTGTTAAAGGTGCAGAAATTGGAGTTGATTTTGAAGGTGACGAATTCATATCGAATTTTCTTAAAATATCTCTAACATATTTTTCTTGATTAATAAAAATAGCATCACTGGTTTGTTTAATCTGGAGCCCAAGAAAAAATGTTAATTCACCCATCAAACTCATTTCAAATTTTGAAGACATAATTTTGGAAAATTTCTTGCACTAAGATTCATCAGTAGAACCAAAAATAATATCATCAACATAAACTTGTACCAACAGAAGATTACCTCTTTCACGAAGAATATATAAGGTATTGTCAATTGCACCTCTTTTGAAACCGTTTTCAGATAAGTGTTTAGTCAGAGTATCATACCAGGCTCGAGGGGCTTGTCTGAGGCCATACAGTGCCTTATCCAGACGATATACCTAATGTGGATGCTTTTCATCAATGAAGCCTGGAGGTTGCTTCTTCTAATTTGCCATTCAAAAATGCACTCTTGACGTCCATCTGGTAGACCTTGAACTTATGATGGACAGCAAAGGCTAAAAACATTCTGATGGCTTCTAACCTTGCTACAGGAGCAAATGATTCTTCAAAGTCAAGATCTGTCTGGACGTACCCTTGTGCCACCAATCTGGCCTTATTTCTTATCACGTGTCTATCTTCATCAACCTTATTCCTGAAGACCCATCTGGTTCCAATTGGTTCTTTCTTGCTAACTGGAGGAGGAACCATATACCAAACTTTGTATCATTCGAACTGGTGAAGCTCTTCTTGCATAACTATCACCCAGCTTTGGTCATTCATGCCTTGTCAATCTTCTTTGGTTCAATCAGTGATAAGAAGCTGAGATATAAACATTGTTCACTGGAGGCACTTCTGGTTTGAACCCCTCTACTGGAGTCACCAATAATCTGGTTGATTGGGTGAGCTTTAGTCCACTTAGAGTATTGACCAGGATTGTTACGAACAACAATATCAGTGCAAGAATTCAATTGATTTTCTGGAATTGGATCTTGCCACACAACATCAACGTCTTCATCAGAATCTGTAAGATCACGATTTGCATCATGAAATTCTTCATTAAAGGCATTTCTTGAATTACTTGCTCAAAATTAATTGGAGCTGATATTGGAGGAGTAGTACTGACATCTGATCCAATAACAAGTTCAGTGGGTAGTTTGAAACTTATTGATGGATAAAATGAAATATTACTGGGAGGTTTCTCAAATTGCACTGGTTCCAAGTCAGGATGACTGGAAACATCTTCAGATGAATCTTTGATAGGATCAGATTCACCAAAGATAATTGGATTTTCTGGGGGAAAATTAAGGGTTGGCTTTTTATTGATTGCTTCATTGGATTCATCAAATGTGACATGTATTGACTCTTGAACATTTTCCAGTCTCTTGTTGTAAACTCTGAAGGCTTTGCGAATGGCTGAATATCCTAAGAAATATCACTCATCAGCTTTGGCATCAAATTTGCCTAACTGACTAGAGTCGTTCAGGATGTATACTGGACATCCAAAAACGTGAAAATAACCAATATTTGGTTTTCTATTTCTTAATATTTCATAGGATGTCTTCTTGTGTCGCTTCACATACACTGAATGATTCTGGGTGTGACAAGCAGTTGTAATTGCTTCAGCCCAATACATTTTAAGAAGACCAGATTCAGCAAGCATACTTCTGGCAACTTCTATCAGCGTTCTGTTCTTTCTTTCTACAACTCCATTCTACTATGGAGTGCGTACTGATGAGAAGTTCTGAGAGATGCTAGTGTCAGTACAGAATTTCTCCAGAGTTGCAATCTGAAATTCTGTTCCATTCTTACTTCTTAACTGACACACTTTTCGTTTATATTTGAGTTGAATTTGCTTGATAAGAGCGATGACTTCAGCAGCAGTTTCATTCTTTGATTTAAGAAATATTACCCAACAATATCTGGAGTAGTCATCAACAACTACAAGGGTATATTTCTTACTAGCACGAGTCTGAACATTCACTGGACCAAAAAGGTCCATATGAAGCATATGAAGTGGTTCAGATATGCTAAAATTCTGCTTTGTCTTGAAACTGGTGCGTTTCTGCTTACCCATCTCACATCCTGGACATGGCCTTTCCTTTTTGAAAGAAACTGAAGGTATCCCATCTGCAAGTTGTTTATTTTTGGGTAAAGGGGAATTTAAACCCCGGTAAGCTTTGTATATCACCCAAAAACTGTTAAGTACAACTAGCATAATAGAGTACTATGCTAATTCACATCATACGACATGCCCGTATGTATGTTATCACGCTTAAAGCTATCAGGAAAAAGCTACTGCATCGCATACTAGCTACTATAACATAAATATGCAAATAAGACTCGATTACATAGGTATCGCAAATGACTAAGACTTCGGCATCTTCCAGTCTTTCAGGATGCTCATTCCACTAGTCTTCCGTCTGAACTTCATAGTCACAAGTTTAAGTCGAACCGTGGAAACAATAATATCTCAAAGCTGGGTAACAGGTCTCCCAACAGGAGAGAAAATTCTATTATTGCGCTCTTGCCAAATAAAATAAGTTGTGGCAACCACCAACAACTTTCTAATGACATATTTTGCACTTTTCTTGTTCGTAAGAGACAATAAGTACCTCGTTATGTCGTCCCACCTGTTGAAAACACGTTCCATCGCCGCCAGGGGTTTAACTAGATTCCAAAACTGCATAGCATAATCACATTCAAAAAATAAGTGTTCATGAGAGTCCGGGCCATGCTTGCAAAGTGAGCAGCACATCAAATTAAAGTTCATTGAACCGCTGGTGTCTCATTGTTGCATCTTATCTTGCGTCTTCAGTATCTTTTTCAATATAAGCCATACATGAAAAGAATGCCTACAAATGCAATGAGGGAACCACACCATCTCAACCTATGGAACTTGATCTAGTTTAAGACGTAACGATTCCCAAGTAGAAATTGATGAATACGTTTCATCTTTGCCATCTCCCATCCGCCATCAAATAGAATCCATTTCTGATTTGATAACCGGTGGTTGCACATTTATAAGAACAGGAAACAAGTCAAGCCATGTCGTAGGCCATATCCAATTACCATCCTGAATTAGTTCACTCACACAAGAATCACCCTTAAAACCGGCGCGAATAATATCCCGATTAGAGATAAATTTACATAATGGACCAGTCGACATCCATGTATCAAACCATGCAGATGTAGACTGTCCATTACCAATTTGATGCTGAATAAAGGGTCTAATCGAGTCCCTAAGCTGAAGTATCTTCCGCCAGCCCCATGCACTCCCCGATTTAAGAGTTATGTCCCAAATATTACGTCCCTTGAACTTATTAGAGTATACCCAATTCACCCAAAGAGAGCGACGTTTAGTTAGGATACTCCAAATGTGAGAAGTCATTAGGGCCTTATTAACATCACAAATACGTTCAAATTTTATTTATTTTATTTATTTAATTTATATTATTTTTTATTTTATCTTTTTTATTTATTATTTTATTTTATTTTATTTTATTTATTATTTTATTTATAATTTTTTTTTATGTATCTGCAAGTTGTTTTCTGGACAACTTATTAATATTTTTGAAGTTTAAATGGGATAACCTTTTATGCCATAACCAGTTTGTGTCTTCATCAGCCTTGGTATAGAAACATTGCTCTGAAGGAGAACTTTCCATATCCATCACATACACATTCCCTCTTCTCGGGGCAATCAATACTACCTTCCAATCGTTATTAAATACAATGCCTTGGGAGATGTTAAACAACACCTGGTAACCATCATCACATAGTTAGCTCACACTTATTAGATTATATTTTAAACCATTAACATAAGCCACCCGTCTGAATTTGACTTGACCATTATTCAGGACACCATATCCCTCGGTCTTTCAAGAACCATCATTTCCAAAAGTAATAGAGGGTCCGTCTGAAGCCACGAACTCCTCCATCAGGGTCTTACATCCGGTCATTGTCCTGCCAGCAGCGCTGTCAAGATACCAAATATATTTCTTTCGATCGCCCTGCACATCCACCAGATTGATTAGTTAGTTTTGCGAACCCATCGACTGATGGGTTCTCTGGATCTTGCCAAATGGATCCCTGGGGGTATCCGGTTGAGTTCACTTTCTTCGACAGTAGTCTTAGTTGAAAAGACCGCTGGGGTTGACAGTTTTGAAACCTTTTTCTTTTTCTCAACAAGAGTAACAATTTTAACTTTCTTGGAAAATGGTTTTGCATTTTTGTTTTGGGACAGATGAAGTACCCTTAAAATTGTTTAATATTGCATTGCAACTTTGAACTTGACGAGCCAGTAGTTGAAGCTGGCTTTCCAATCTTAACAAAATGGTTTCTTCAGATGACACCTGAGCCTTTGCAGATGATTGGACTTTTGGCTTAGGTGGAACAACATTTTTCTTCTTCTGAACCCGGGGTTCCTTAGAAGATGATTGAGGCAAAGGTTTATTCTGCTTGACCTTTTTGACTAGATCATTCATCTGGTGTGCTTGGTTTTAATACAAGTCTTGACCTCAGGCAATTGAATAGGAGGAATAATACAAGTTTTGGGTGTTTTTGGTTCAACATAAATTGTGCTTGGTTTTAACACTTCTGGTAATCGGTCAACAACAGGTATTAATGCTGCAGCAGTCACATCACCCCCCAGATATGCTTGTTTTTGGGAGGGATACTGGTTTCTTGCAGCATCATACGGTTTTCTGGTCTCAAGCCATGACTGAATGACATGTTTTTCTTTAGTTAAAGCATTTTCAAGTTCTTCCTTTTCTTGGACCAGTTGTTCAGTGACCAAAACTTGTGCTTTAAAAGCCAATTCAATGTCTTGAAGTTCTTTTAACTTTGATTGTAGATTTGTCATTTCAGAAAAATCTGTTTCAAAACTATTTGACATTTCTGATCGAACAGTTTCCACAAAAATTAAATCAGAGTTTAGAGCTTCAGCAATGTCCAATTTTAATTCAGGATCAGTTTCCTTGTCATAATCAATTACCTTTTTAATAACAATGTCCACCCATCTTCCAGATATGACATCTTCCTTCACCAGATGATCTTGATCAGCCAGAGCCATATAACAACAATCTCTTTCCTCTTCATCATCAATTGATGAGTCATCTGAGGGAACCTATTCTTCTTCTGCAACCATGCATTGATTATTACCTTTTTCTGCAGACATGAGAGCAATTTGAGCCATAAGCTTTTTGTATTTTGATCTGTAGCTATCATCAGGCTTGTTATAAAAAGTTGATGGACCAGATTGAGAAACAAACTGATTGGACTTGCACTCCTTCATGAAATGACCTTTTCTGCCACACTTAAAGCATGTCAGATTGGTATTGTCAGTAAAGGAACTGGGTGCATGTTGTCCAGTGGGTCTGTTGGCTCTTGCTTTAAAACGGTTAAACGTTTTAGCAATCATATCCATCAGATCATCACTATCAGTTTCATCACAATCTGAAAAGATATTATTCATGGCTCCAGAATCCATTAATTCAGACATCATCTTCTTTATAGAAAATACATTCTCAAAAGACATTAATGCCGCACAGGGTGGTTTAGTATGACTAATTATAGGGGAACTACTGGAAGCATGATTAATAGCATCTTTTTCTGCCTCAATTCTTTGGGCTTGATTTTCTTCAGTGAATCTGAAGGCTCCATACAATGTTGACAGAGTATGGGAATGCAAGGTTTTACCTTGTCTCAAGACCACGATCATGTGAGACCATTTAGATGGAAGAATATCACAAAATTTTTTAAGAAGTATGTCCTTGTCTTTTTCTACTCCAAGCCCTCTCAACTGGTTTATGATACTCTATAAGGTACCTTATTATTGCGTGGATCGTAATAAGATGTGATTCGTTATGTCAAGAGCGCGGAATCCTCTTGAGGTAACTAGATTGCTATTGCCTTTTGCTGATTAATGAGTAATTAATCAACCTAAGGAGATGCACGAAGCTCGTGGTTCGTGTAGGAGGTCACACGAGCAACAAGTCAAACGAATTTGTAAATTCGTGAACAATTCCCTAAAAAGATCTACCTAATTTCGTATATTAGTTTTGTATTTATACTAGATGTGTATTGGTTCGTGTGGGCTTCGGCCTTATCAAGTAATTAAGCCCAATTAGCAATAAACCAATTGACCTCGTGCTGACGCCAGCACGAGGGTAATCCTATGTGCTGATCACGTCAGCACGAGGATCATCCCTTTGGTCCTTTGCTTGACTTCGTTTGGCTCGTACACAACATCCAACCATCGTTTAAGTATTCTTTGACACTTATAACCTTGTTTCTATGTTCTTGTACCTGCAAAACAATATATAACACGCAAACACAATACAAAACATAAACAGATATAATATTGAAGTTCAAACGTAATCATTAAATATCAACACAAGTTCTTATTCAAATGATTATAAATATAGTTCCTAAAAACATAAACGATAATCAAATCTATGTTGCGATTGTCACAACGAATCTGCATCTAGAGACTCCCCCTTGACAGTTGCAACTAGATTTCTGTAAAGTCTTTGAACTTCAAAGCTATCCATTAAACAAAAGCCTTGTGCTATTCGCATGAATTCTCTCTTGTAAGCAATGTGCGAGAATGTTGCGATAGCGCCTTTCTTCAACTCTCCAAAATTCCACTGCTGAACAAGGTGTATATAAAAGTCTTCTTTGATCACCTCTTGACAAGTTGACAACCTGCATCGGATCATACATGCGTAGCAACATTTGTTTCTTTGAATCATCAACAAACATCTATGCTTCGCCTGACTTGATATCTATCTGCCAAAATGTCATCGTCGTTAGCATATCTTGATCCCATCTGATAGAAGGAACCTTCTTAACACATTTAATCCTTCGCTGTTCAAAACGAAAGGTGCCATCTTGATTCTTAATCTTCTTCAAAGGTGTTGGCTTAATCAACCTCTCTTCTTGCTTTAGACCTCTATCACTGAAATTCCTAATTCTTTCATCTCTGAATCTATTCCAGTAGAAATCTGCAAGTCTATTGCTTTGAAGATTAGCAAACCATCGTCTTCCCAAATGTTAGAAATCCAAAAATAGTGATACATTGTAATTTAAGTTATGGACTTACTTGTAGTTAAGTCATAAGTTGATGATTTCTAAGGTTGAGGGGCTAATAGTGAGAATTAGCATACTTGATATGTTTAGACTATAAATGGCCCTCAATCCCTTAGAAATCATAACAATAAGCATAACTCTTGACATACATTCCATACAATTACACTTAAATAACACACACTTAATCCCAATTCTCTCTCAACACACACACAAACACCAATAACACACACACTAACCAAACGCCATTGTTGATGTGAATTCGAGTGATAAAATCGAGTTGTTACATTTGGTATCAGAGCAAAACATCGTTTTGATCTCGATCCATAACTGAATTCAATCACATTTTCATCAAAAATCACCTTTAATTCTGTTTTTTTTTGTTTCTGTTCGTTTTTTTTCCTCACTGAAAATCCAAAGATTAACCTCTCAAATCACATAAAATTACAGATGTTTGTTCATCATTCGATTCCTCATAGTTAACAACATAATCCTCTCAAGTTTCATGTTCTAATTCGATCTGAATCAAAAGTTCAGAATTTGAGTTTTTGGCGCTAAAATTTGGGATTTGATTCTGTTGTGTTATAAGCTAAGTTATGTTAATCGAATCATTGCTGAGGTGAAAACAAACTGGTTGCAAGTTGTTTCATGTTCCAATTCTCAGAAAATCAAAAGATATTGAAGTTTTAAAAAATCGTCAATGGAGTTGTTCATGTTCAGAGGTTGAAGACGACAGTGTGAAACTAAAACGATCTTATTTAGATCGTTTCAGTTTTTCTACCCTTGATACTTTCATATCAGTATTGTGGCTTGTAAAACGATTCAAATTTTGATCGTTTTGACAAGTGTGGTTGTAGTGTGAAGAGTTGATTGTGGCTAACTGATCCTTTGGATTGGTTTTGGTCAATTCAATTTCTTGAAATTACACAAGTTGTTGAGAAATTCTGAAAAGAAACCAAAACGATCTCTTTTAGATCGTTTCAATTTTCTTTGAAACTAGAACGATCTCTTTTAGATCGTTTCAAGTTTTACTTGAACATTCGCTGGTTTGATTAATTCGTGAAGAGTTGTGTTTGAGAATCATACTTCTCTTGGGTAACTGATCTTCGTGGTTGGTTTTGCTCAATTCATTTCATTCCATTTCATACCAAAACTCTGCCCAAATCATTTCAGAATACTTAGAATTTTTCTTCTTCAAAAAATCGTTTCAAGTTTAAATCGTTTCATTCTTAATTCAATTTAGATCGTTTCAAATTAAATCGTTTCATTCCTGCACATTGAGATCATTTCATTCCTGTAAATTCAGATCGTTTCATTCATACTTCAAAACAGATCGTTTCATTTTAATTCCAATTCAGATCGTTTAATTCATACTTCAAAACAGATCGTTTCATTTTCATTTCAATTCAGATCGTTTCATTTCATTCCAACTTAGATCGTTTCATAATTTCATACTTTCTTCAAAATCAATTCAATTCTCAATTCAAATCAATTTCAAATGACTACTCGTGAAACATTGTCTCTGGGTACTGATACAAGACCACCAGTTCTTTATCGTGGTAACTATGGACTTTGGAAGAAAAGATTCACGGATTATGTGGAACGTCAGACTAATGGTCACATGCTTAAGGACTCAATCATCAATGGACTTGCTATGCATCGTCATCCTACTACCCGTGCTATTTTGACTCCTGATCTTTTGAACGCCGAACAAAGAGATCGTACTGCTGCTGACAACAGAGCTAGGTCATGCTTGTACCAAGCACTTCCTGATGAGATCTATGGCTCAGTTGATTCTTACGACACAGCAAAGGAGATTTGGGATGAAGTTGCTAGACAAATGGAAGGTTCTGATGTAACCTCAAGAATTCGACTGACAAATGTCTTAACTGAGTTTGACAATTTTCAGAAATCACCAAATGAATCTCTTGAGTCCGTGTACTACAGATTCTGCAATGTGATCAATGAACTGAGAAAGAACAAGGTCAAGAAAGATGAGATTGAGCTGAACATCAAATTTATCAAAGCACTTGGTCCCGAATGGGAAGATTATGGAACTCAAATCAAGCAACATCAAGATCTGACCAAATTCACCATTCATACTCTTTATGAATCTTTCAAGTTGAATGAGAGCAAGGTTCTGAGCAAAAATTCATTCAACAAAGTGCCAGAAGTTGTATCTACTGATCCTTTGGCATTGGTTGTTGAACGAAAGGTTTCTGAGGCTCTTAAAAGACAAATGACTATTGTTTCTTCGTCTGATGAGGAGGGAGAAGATTACTTAGCTCCAAGAGATGATGTTCCTGATGAATTCTACCAAGCTCTTGCCGCTGTTACCAAGCATTTCAAGAAAAAGTATTTCAAAGCGAGGCCAACTAACAACAATCTTCGAACTTCATCAACAAGTGCATTTCCAAAGAAGGAACAATATCATCACAAGAGTTTTGAACAAGGTGAAACAACTGTTTCCAAGAAAAGAGATAAGAAAGCAGAAAATGAGAAACAAATCATGGAAAAAGAAAAGACATCTGACAAAAAGTGTTACAACTGTGGAATTCCTGGTCATTCTGCTGTGGATTGCAAGCTGCCTCATAAGAAGGATTATGCATACTACAAGCAGAAGATGCTTCTGGCAAAGCAAGTTGAAGCCGGTCAAGCCTTGATTGCTGAAGATGACAAGTGGCTTTTACTTACCAATGATGAAGATGAAGATCTGTCTGCCAATGTATGTTTCATGGCAAGGTTAAGCAAGACAAAGTGTTGGAGGCTGACAACACTGACGAGGAATATCCCAATGATGAGGTAAATCTCGACTCTACTTTTTCATCAATTAAGGATAAAGAGTCTTGTAGAATCGCCTTATCAAACTTGACGAATCATTACACTTCTTTAGCCAACAAAAACAAGAAATTGAAAAATAGCATTGTATTTTCAAAAAGGGAATACACAAAACTTCTTGAAGAAAATTCTAAACTACTTTTTGAGTATGATGCTATGAAACAAGAATTTCAAAACTATAAAGAACAAATGTTGGTTAAAGAATGTGAAATGAATGTGTCTCCTGACTCTAAGTTATTGAAAAAGTGTCATAATTTAGAAAAGACCATTCTTGATCTTGAAAAAGTCCAATCAAGATATTGAAGTTCAAAAGACCAATGAATGGCTTCGTGCAAATGCGAGACAAATGGATGTTGATATTCTGAATAAGAAGCTTCAAGAAGCTACACCAAAAACAATTGAACTTGAAAGAAAAGTTTCTGATTTAAATCATAACTGTTTTTTAAAAGGCATTGAGATTGAAAATCTTGTAAGACAAATTGAAGAACATAAAAGAATATACTTTTCTATCAAGAAAAGTTGTACAAAGTTGAACAAAACCCTCTTTTGGATTTCACTGCCTATTTCAATAAGTCAAAAATTGATAGATCAGAACTTCTTCTTGGGTTGGGATTTGAGAATATCACTCCATTGCAAAAAGCCAAAGACAAGATCGAACCCTTGTATGATGAAAAGTTTTTGAGACTTGGTATGGTTCAACAATTCATTCGTCCATTGGATGACGAATTTGAGACTGATGAAGTTGAGAAAATTCAAAATAATAAATTTTTGGTTAATTATGATGTAATTAATACTTCTTACGAAACGAAAAAGTCATCAATTTTTGAACTAGAAGAGATCGCATCTAATTTTCAAAACCAAGAATCTGTTGTTTCACCACCTAAACCAACTAAATTGTATGTTCCATCCACATTTTTGGAAAAACAAATAGAAAGTTTACAACAAAAGGTGGAATCTCAACAAAAACTTATTAATAATCTACAGTCTCAAAGTCCGAATTCAAAGAATGAATCAGTTGTTGTTGATATCAAGAAAGTTTGTGTGAATGTTTCTACCCAAACTGATTTCAGTCTTTTAGTAGACCATTCCACTCAGACTGCTTGTGTTTCATCTACTGGTTCCTCCACCCAAACCTTGACTGATTCTTTTGAGTATTCATGTCAAAATACAGCTACTGAAATAGCTGATGATTATGTGTAATCTGATTTATCTAATGACGAACTTGCGCATAGTTTAGTTTTGATATGGTACTACTTTAGGTTTTTCACTTATGAGTTTCCTGAAGAGTTAGTTGTTCACCCTAAGCTTTATGCTAGTATAGGTGTTGATACTTCTACTCAACTTTCTTGTGAAACCAAAGAAGTGTCAGTTCAAGTTGATTTTATTCCTGAGACAACCAATAGTGTGAAGTTGGAAAACAAAACTCCTGATTTTTCAAAATTCTCTCCGGTTTCAACATTCACCAAAAATGATTTTGATAAATTCATGGAGGGAGAATATGTTTTAAATTCTGAAACTGAGAAAAAGATTGAATCTACCAAAATCAAAGTTGAATCAAAAGAGGAATCTCCAAAATCGTTTTTCAAAGCTCCAACTTCATATTACTCAAAGAAACGGGTTATTTACAAACCTATCAAGACTGAACCAAAGACTGTCACCAAACCAAGAATCAATAAGTTAAAAACAAAGTGTCCTACCCCAGAAAAGCATGTTAAAACCAAACAAGATGAGACCAAACCCAAAATCAAATACAACAAAGTGAAACTTCTGGAAATCAATTCAAATGTTTCTTCGTCTAGCTCTCATTCTAGTTCAAATTCTAAAGTGTCTAAGTCTAGTTTAGTTTTTCTAACTAGGGATGCTTCAAATGGTGCAACTAGGTATAGGGATAGATATGGCTGGTTTTCTCATGATAAACCTAAGAAACAAGAAGTTTCCACACCGCCAAAAGAGTCTAAAAAGATAAAAGTGCTTCAAAACTCTCGTTCTAATCTTCTTAGTGTCAATTCGACAGGTGGAAAGAGCTTAATTAGTGAGACCAAATGGGTAACTAAGTCATTAGTACCTAAGTTCACTAATGTTGATAAAAAGAAGAAAAGGCGAAGAAGAAAAGATGGTAGTAAGAAGAAGCATATTTCTATTGAGTCAAACAATTTATCTTTTAAGTCCTCTGTGTTAAACAATGTTAATGGTGCCAAGGCTAGGCCTTGTGATGTTGTAAACAATGTTAATTCTTGTTCTCATATGCATGGTTTGAATGCTGGTAAACATGTGACTTTTGATTCGTGTGTTTAATCCAAATGTGCTTGTTGATAATATGCTTGTTAACAAGTATGTTGATTCGAAAGCATGTTTGTATGCATCTCCTAAGTTATATCCCCTGCCTGTATTAACTAACCACAAAGGACCCGTCTTTAAGTGGGTACCTAAAGTCGGTTAAATTTTTGATTGCAGGAAATAACCATCTGTATGGATACTCGATTCTGGGTGTTCAAAACACATGACTGGCAATAAATCATTGCTCAAGAATTTTGTTGAAAGATTCATGGGAACTATTCGTTTCGGAAACAACAATTTCGCTCCAATTCTAGGTTATGGAGATATTGAAAGAAACGGAATTGTCATCAAGAAAGTTCATCATGTTGAAGGCATGAGTCATAACTTGTTCAGTGTTGGACAGTTTTGTGACAACAATCTTCAAGTTCTTTTTCGACAATCTCTGTGCAAAGTCCAAACTCTAGATGGAATTGATATCCTATGCGAAGATCGTGAAGACAATCTTTTCACAGTTAATCTTGATGATAACCAACCAACTGATAATATCTGTCTTGTTTCAAAAGCTACTTCGAAAAATTCATGGTTGTAGCATAGAAGGCTTTCTCACTTGAATTATCAAACCATCAATGCTTTAGTCAACAAGCAACTTGTTGAAGGCTTGCCTGACTACAAATATGAGAGTGAGCATGTCTGTCCTTCTTGTGCAGTTGGGAAGATCAAGAGAACTTCTCATAAACCAAAGAAAATTCCACACACTTTGGCACCTCTTCATTTGCTTCACATGGATCTTTGTGGGCCTATGAAAGTACAAAGTAGAAACGGGAAGAGATATATTCTGGTTATCATTGATGATTATTCTAGATACACTTGGGTCAAGTTTCTTGCTTCAAAAGATGAAACAACTAAAATTTTGATCGATTTCATCACTTCCACTCAAGTGAATCTTCAACTTCCAGTCCGTTATATCCGTTCAAATAACAGTACTGAGTTAAAAAGTGCCATCTTCAATGAATTTTGCAAATCAAAAGGCATTACTCACCAATTCTCTACTGTCCGAACCCCGCAACAAAATGGTGTTGTTGAAAGGAGAAACCGTACGCTGGTGGAAGCAGCAAGAACAATGCTTGCTTATTCCAAGTTACCATCAAACATGTGGGCTGAAGCTGTTGACACAGCCTGTCACACTCAAAATCGGTCCATCATCAATCAGCGTCATGAGAAGACACCTTATGAGGTTATTAACAAACGCAAACCCAACATCAATTACTTCCATATTTTTGGGTGTGTCTGTTATACCTTGAATGATCAGGAAAATGTTGGAAAGTTTGAAAGGAAAGGTGACGAAGGTTACTTTGTTGGTTACTCAAAGACATCAATTGCATATCGCATCTTCAATCGTCGAACAAACACGATTCAAGAAACCATGAATGTTTGGTTTGACGAGATGTCTGGCATGATATTTGAACAAGAAAGCTTGCTACCAACAATTAATGATCCAAGTAATTCAAGTGCTTCCTCAAGGACGTCTACCTTAGCTTCAAAATTCAAGAAATATCCAACTCCAACAAGTGAAGAGCTAGATATTCTTTTCGAAGAATTCTACAACTCAAAACCGATTCAAGAAAAGGAACCTCAAGTCATCAATGAACCAATTCCGAACAATGACCCCATTCAAACAAATGAATCAATTCCTGACAACAATCATGAATCATCTTCAAATTCTATAGAGCAAGAAGAATCATCTTCAAGTGATACTTATTCTCAAAAGAATGTTCAAGAACAACCTTCTCAAATCACCCAAACAACAAATCCATCAAATACTCCAAATGTGTATGTATCACTGGATTTTGATCATCCAAATTTTGAGGAAAGAGTTCTTCCAAGCTATGATTCCATTGCTCAATAGAACTCTGGATTTAATGATGGTAATGTTGACATTCATCAACAAGATCCTCTTCCTCATGACAACAAGTGGTAACGTATGCGTAAAGATCATCCTACAGAACAGATCATCGGAGATCCACAAGCTGGTGTTTCTACCCGTACTACACTCAATGAGTGTCTTGTTGCACTTTCACTGAGTAACATTGAACCCAAAACTGTCTCTGAAGCTTTTTGTAAACCAGAATGGGTTAAAGCAATGCAAGATGAATTAGCTCAGTTTGAGAGACTAAAGGTATGGAAATTGGTTCCAAATCCAAGGAAAGAAGAACCAATTCGCACCAAGTGGATTTTGAAGAACAAGAAGGATGAAAATGGAGTTGTAGTAAGGAACAAAGCTAGATTGGTTGCAAAGGGTTACTGCCAACAACCTGGTGTGGAATTTGACGAAACTTTCGCTCCTATTGCAAGAATGGAGGCCATTCGTATATTCTTAGCTTATGCCGCATTCAGAAACTTCACAGTGTTTCAAATGGATGTGAAGACAGCATTCTTGAATGGAGAACTCAAAGAAGAAGTTTACGTGGAGCAACCTAAAGGTTTTGTTGATCCTAAGAAGCCAAGGTATGATTCCTTATCTACAGGTTAGACAAGGCCCTCTATGGTTTGAAGCAGGCACCCCGAGCATGGTATGATTCCTTATCTACTTTCTTACTCAAAGGAGGCTTTACCAAAGGTACTATTGACCCTACCCTGTTTATTCGTAAGCAAGGTAAACATGTTTTACTTGTCCAAATATATGTTGATGACATTATTTTTGGGTCAACCAGTCAAACTTTTTGTCGAAATTTTTCATCTCTAATGGTCAATCATTTTGAAATGAGCATGATTGGGGAAATGAATTACTTTTTGGGTCTACAAATCAAACAATTACCAACTGGTATTTTTATATCACAAGGTAAGTACATAAAAGATATGTTGAAAAAGTTTGAAATGACTAATTGTACTTCAATTTCAACCCCAATGACTGCTCGTACAAACATAAATGCTGATAAAAATGGGAAACCATTTGACCAAAAGAGGTATAGAAGCATGATTGGTTCGTTGTTGTATCTTACAGCATCTCGCCCAGATATAATGTTTGCAACATGTATGTGTGCTAGGTATCAAGCCGCTCCGACTGATTTACATTGAGAAAATAGTATGATTGATTATTGATTAGGAGAAGAAATTAGAATGATTGATAAGGACAAGGAGAAAAGTTTGTGTTTGGTTGTTTCAATTGCTTTAGGAGAAAAGTTTGTGTTTGGTTGTTTCAATTGCTTTCAGAGATACTATCATTCAGTTTCTTGATTGAAAGTTTTTCAAGTTTATTTGGAGTTATTTTCTCTCAGATTTCATTTGTGATCATTCTTCTTCAAAGTTTGTTTGATTTCATTCCAAACTGCAAAGGTTCCAAATTCAACTTGAAGACTATTCATCTCGAAAAAGACTGTGATTACTCATGAATTGAGGGGGAGCATGATTAATTCGTAAGAAACTTGTCAAAACCTCATTCAAATATTTACTCTCAAAAGTGCCTTTAAATGATGTGACAAAGACCAAAGCCTCAAAGGACAAAAGATTGAAGATTCGAGACAAAGAAGATAAGCTTCAAAAAGAGTCTTCATTAAATTAAAGATCTTCAAGTCATACAACAAAAGCTACATTGCACATATCAAGGGGGAGAGTACATATCTCTGAAAAATCATTCCAAGATTTCAAAGAAAAGACTTCAAGATTCGAATAAGACAAGTTCATACCTTCCGCACCTCAAAAGACAACTCTGATTCATGATTCAACAATTTTCAAAGATTAAAGACATACACACACTCATCATTCTCTATTCTATAAAAACACTGATAATCAACAGATGATCTAACTTCAAGAAGTACATGACCAAGACTGAATCAAGTTCTCCAAAGACAATGAGAAAGCTTTGAAGACTTGTTTCCACACACCAATTGTCTTCATCACCGGGCTCATCAAATTCATTCCTACAAGACAAAACAACACGTACTTCAGATCTTACAATATATCACTAAGGGGGAGAATGTTAGAAACCCAAAAATAGTGATACATTGTAATTTAAGTTATGGACTTACTTGTAGTTAAGTCATAAGTTGATGATTTCTAAGGTTGAGGGGCTAATAGTGAGAATTAGCATAGTTGATGTGTTTAGACTATAAATAGCCCTCAATCCCTTAGAAATTATAACAATAAGCATAACTCTTGACATACATTCCATACAATTACACCTGAATAACACACACTTAATCCCAATTCTCTCTCAACACACACACAAACACCAAGAACACACACACTAACCAAACGCCATTGTTGATGTGAATTCGAGTGATAAAATCGTGTTGTTACACCAAATCTATCATATCAGAATCACTGAGACAGTGGAAGTGTCTTTGACTTATTGACATGTACTGGCATCCCTCTGTTCTCTTGATAATAAACAATTTGACTCTATGATCATGGAACCAACTTTGTATCACTGAGAAGTACTTGGGTACATCCTTGTCTGAGATAAATTCCCAAAACATTGACGGTCTTAAATTTCCACCCACATGAAAACCAGCACGAGTTACAACCACTGGAACCCTTCTATCAATAATGAACTCAAGGTCTTGCTGCACCGGAGGTATATTGAATCTTCTAAGATCAATCTCTTGTGTAGCATCAATATTCCAGTATAACTCAAAAATATTGTCATGTACTTCATCGATTATGTTTGCAGATACAACAAATCTCAAACTTGCCGTATTCCTAGGTTCATCTGGACTATGTCTGATTTGATTAAGATTGAGATGTTCTACTTCAGCTATTGGCTCAACTTGAATAACTTCATCTTCATTAAAGACACGATCAAAGTCATAAGGTATATCAAGCAACCTTTTTCTATCAGCTTCTAAAGTGATGAACTCTCCTTCTTCCATATCTTCACCATTGATACTTTCTAAATCATCTTCAGCATCAAGATCGTCCAATGCACCTATCTTTTGAAGCTTATCTGCAATTCAAACAATTAACATATACAAAGATAAAGAACATTAATTCATAAGTCAAGACATAATAAAATAGTATAAATACATAAAAAAAATTAAAATAAATAATATTATATCATAAATATAATGCAACAATTACATCAATATTTATCTTATAATCTTTATCTATTTTAACTTACAACAATAATATTATATCATAAATATAATGTAACAAATACATTCATATTTATCTTATAATCATTACAAAAAAAAAATCATTAGCACTAAGGTTCATAATCCGAATCTGAATCAGAATCTGACTTTGACAATGTATGAGTTAACCCTGACCGTTCTTTCATTTGATCCTTAAGTGATCCTGGATCATAATAATCATCATAATCCATAATCTCTGCTCTAGCTCTCATATGAGCCTGTGGATCATAACCCAATCTCTTTTCTAGTCTATGCACAATTAATGGGTGCAAATCTGACTCTGTAGAGGCATTGGTAGTACAATCGGTCTTAGTTGACTCGCTATCCTGAGTAGATTTTCCTTTGCTAAGATATTCTTTATCACCATGATTATGAGGATCATTCACTAGCTTTTCTCGAATCTCCCTTTCTATTTTATTAGACTTAGAATTGGAGTTACCTGAATTGGAATCTTCCTCATCATCATTGTTAGGATCATCAGGATCTGCATCTGGAGCAGCCATCACAGCTTTACCTTTATCTTGAGTCCTAGAAGTACTAGCACCAGTTGTACCAGCAATCTCCGACTCAGTGTATCTTGGCAAATCCCCCTTGAATATCTGCAGTCTCTGTATCCATAGCAGCATCAGTAGCATCTTGACCTTGACCTCTATTCTCTGGCTGACCATCTGTTGGTTGTCCTTGGTTTGGACCTTGAGCTGGATCTTGATCTTCATGATCATCATCTCTTGTCTTCTTAGCAATCCCATCATCCTTACAACGATCTTTATCTCCCCTTTGAGCCAAGAATTGGTCAAGTTTAGAACCAAGAGAATGAACAAGTGTTGTCATCAAGTCCATCTCTTCTTGATGCTTGACAGCTTGGAGCTTGAGTTGATTCTCCGAAGCTGTAACCCTCATCTCTAACATCTTCTTCTCTGAAAACAAACAACTCAACTGCACTTGAACAAGAGCAACTGAACGTGACGTAGAAGCAACATCAGATGTAGAGATATGAGGTGGCATCGTAGCTTCAAATGAAGGCATACAAGCACTGAAAGTTCCTGTGGGAGGCATTTGAGGTCTTTCCAAAGGAGCCAATAGACGTCCCATGATAGTAGAAACAGGAACTGTAGCCTGAATAGGAGCAGAAAAAGGCCTAGGAGCAACAACTGTCAGCTCTGGCTCTTGACGAACTGTAGACTCCGGAGCAGTAGGAATCGTAACAGTTGTAGCCTCAGTGACAACTTGTGTGCGAGAACCAATTCCTCGAATAATAAACTTTGGTCTCGACCTTCTCTCCCCAACAACAACACCAACAGAAGTAGTAGACACAGAAACAGGAACATCAGAAACTGAAGCTGTTAAAGCAGCAACTGATGGAGTAGCTTAAGATCTTTCCATGGCAGCTTGATATGCAGCAAACTCTCTATCAACTTCAGCCTAAGATCGCTGAGAAGTTGGAAGTTACTCCACAACATCAACTCCTTTTCCTTGTCTTCTTATTCGCTTTGGTAATCTTTCAACCTCTTCTACATCATCTTCTGAGTCATCACCAGCATTAACAGTAACTGGTAGCTCAGCAGCAGAGGTAGAAATAGAAACTCCAGAAGTTGGTGGTACAAGATTTGCGGGATCATCAACATCCTGCATAAGAGCATCCATATCTGGATCATTTTCCAGATCTCCAACATACAGAGGAACATCATTGAGTCCCTCAAACTGATCAGCTCGCTCTTCTTGAGGATTATCTTGAGCCTGATCATCAGCAGCAGCAGCAACATGGTATGTCATCTTCCCAACCTTGTCGAGGTGCAACATAGTTAGGACTGATAAGATGTCCGAACAATGGTGGATTGACAACATTATCAAGAACACCATGACCTGCAAAGCGTTTCATACTCTCAACAAACACCTTGTGAGTCCAAATGACCCAAATTGAAAGTAGGACCATCAAACGGTAAATCTGTTATTCCGTGTCGAATGATTATCATCACAAATCTTGGAAACAGAAAGAATTTCTTATCGTTTCCAAAAGCTCTCAACTGCTTAACGAAATTATCATATATGTACTGAGAAAAGCTGTAGGGCTTGTTCAGCACAAGAGCAACCATCTGAATAGCAGTAAAAATGTTCAACTGATCATGACCTGCACTCCGATGACTAAGGGACCTCAATAAGTAGTAGGCAAATAATCTCCATTTGCCTAGAAGACGATTCTTATGATAAGGATGAGTAATATCACCAACATATCCCACACGCCTGAGAGCACTGTCACAAAAGCTTTCTTCAAACTCAACAGGACCTTGCTCCATATCATCCATTCCTAAGTCTAAAATAGTCCGTAAGTCTCCAGCAGTAAACTAAATGTTACGTCCAGCAACAGTAGTGCGAATCATAGTATGATCACCAACTTGCACCAATCTGGATGAGTTCTAGAATTCAGTAATAAGACTCATAATCAGCGGAGGATTCTCGGCCAAAGCAAAATGAATACGAGAGCGTGCTAAATACCGAAGGACACCGTGAAACTCTGGTGTGCATCCCGACTGTGTAATGCTGATATCAATCGCAGCATTATGTTCCTTAACGAATACGCAAGCACCTTGTCCTGCCATATCTGCACAAATCAAACAAAAATGACAAGAAAACAAAAAAAGAAGTTAGAAAATTCGAAAATTTCCAAGTTTGCTTCATGGTGATGTCATCACGAGGTAAAACCTCTTCGTGATGACGTCAGCACGAGCTGACCTTCGTGTTCATGAAAACGCCTCCATATGATGCTCAAATCGATCGAAATCAATCGAATAACATCAACTTGGACTTGTTTTTTCAAGAATATCAATGTTTTAAAAATCAAAACAAATTCAATTTTGATGAACACAAAGTGGTATGTTCGTCGTGTTCTTCATCTGCTTCGTGTGAATAGTAACCGAACCATTAATTCTTCAATTAATCTTGATTTTAAACATGTTAAAGTGAACTTTTATTAGATTTATGGTGTACAAACAACAATTAATCCAGTTTTAAGTCCAATTTTAGTCCAAATCACCAAAAATCAAAGATTCAATCCTTGGTTTGTCCATGTTACTCTTCACGGGAAGGAAAATTCGAAAATCAAGCATTATAACGGCTTAAATCCGATGATTTCCGAGGGTAAAACATCAATAATCTATCCTATATCGTGAATTTACCAACAAATCTGAGTGAAAAACACGAACTAAAGATGAAATCGATCGAAAGAAGGGGGCGGATGAATAGTGGCACGAAGGAGAGTAATTCGTGTGATTAATTAGGGTTAATTTTCGATTAGGTTAAACTAATGAAAGGTTAAACCCGTATTTATATTCGAATCCTCGTGGGCCGGGCTGAAGGACACACTTCATGGGCTTCGTGATGACATCAGCGCGAGGCATGCTGACGTCAGCACGAAGGACTTCGAGTTTTCAGATTTTTATTCACACAAGTTTCATTCCTTAGCCAAATTTCGTGAATTTTCCAGAAAACTTATCATAGGAAAATTACAAAATTTCAAAATACATAAACCTGTAGATACTCGTTACCAAAAACCTGTATCTGCTCGAATATATACTCGTAAATCATCCGTACTAACTTGTCATCAAAATAATGTATCAAAGAAATCTTACATTATAATCTTGACATAAAATCGATCATTTCTTCATTGATGTTTAATTCAACAAATGCAAACTTACATCAAAACATATTTAATGTATAATGCATTACAAGTACATCAAATTAACATATCAACAACCTATCACATTACATCTTAGGTTGTGATCTTAATAAAACATTAATAACTTATCACACTAAGTCTTAGGTTATAATCTTCATGATTCACATGAATATCAATGTTTCATGAAATTGATGATGCAAACCGCACTTTCATAGTCAAATTGGTCACCAGTTAATCGATCCAACCGCACTTTCATAGTGAAAATGAAATTTGATAGCTTATAACCTGCACACTTAACAAACTTCATCAATGCATCAAAATCGAGAAAATATCATAAATATGCAAACAATCAAAATTTTAACCTATTGATCAAAAATCTAAGGCAAGTCCAATCTTTGTTAAGCATACTTATCAACAAAAGACAATTGGAATTTCAAAAATTTACTTGAAACACATTCAAAAATATTTTGACTTTTCAATTTCAATTTCAAATCCATTTCATTTTCTAAATTAAACAACTTATGTATTAATTAGAAAATCCATCTTTTAACCACACTTACCATAAGCAACAAGACTCATATAATTCACTAAGAACTTTCTGACAACCTATCCCAAGTTGAAAGCTTTAGGTAGACTAGGTATACAAAGACACCCCGAGGACATACTTGTCCGAATCTCAATGACCACATTAGCCCCTTAATTAACATTCATTTCATTTGCATAAACAATATCACTTTTAACTTTTATGCTCATGAGTTGTAGAGGTTTTTGCCTATATTTTGAACAAATCCTATAGTAATGCTAGATCTTTCACAAAATTTAAGAACTAGATCAATTCATTACTGAAAAGCAAGCATTCTCAGCCATATATCTGAATATGTTTCCCACAAGAACATTGTATAATTTAACTTCAGATTAAGGAAACCTTGCTACTTTGTGTCTACCAATATATGCCAAATTGTAATTACTGAACTAAGCAGTTATATTACGATTAAGCAGACTTAAAAACTAAGTATCCTTACTTTTAATCATCTGACAGCATCAACTTAAACCTCTTCCATATTTTTGTCATTTTCTCATTTTTCACATTTTTATGATTTTTATATGACACTAAGAACTCTTTTTGTATTTTTATGACTCTAGCTATTTACAAACACAAACTTACAAAATTAGTTCTTTGAGAGATTTAATATGAATCAGCATTCTTCATCCCATTGAGAAGAATTAACTTCTCAAACCGAGTCTTATCAAATGCTTTGGTATACAAATCGGCTAAATTATCATTGGTTATAACCTTTTCCAAATGAATTAACTTCTTTTGGGCACAATCACGCAAGAAATGATGTCTAATATCAATATGCTTGGTGACCTTATGCATGCAGGGTTATTAGTAATATCTATAGCTGACTTATTGTCTATTCTAATAGGAGTATCAAGAAAATCCATACCGAATCCACAATAACTGGGAACAACAACTACCAGTAGCCATATACTCTGCTTCACATGAAGACTGAGCAACACATGTCTGCTTCTTGCACTGCCACGATACTAATCTTCCTCCTAAAAACTGACAACCTCCGGTTGTAGACTTTCTGTCATTATTACAACCGCCAAAGTCCGAATCAGTATATGCAACAAAATCAAACGTTCCTCCCAAAGGATACCATAGACCAACCCCTTGGTTTCCCTTAAGATAATGTAGAATAAATTTTGCTGCAACCAAATGTGACTCTTTCGGATTAGCTTGAAATCTAGCGCAAAGACAAACAACAAACATAATATCTGGACGCAAAGTAGTCAGATACATCAATGAGCCAATAATAGCACGATAATAAGTTGCATCCGCAAGTTCATCTTTCGGATCAAGAACTCCTAAACCATGATTTTGCTGAATTGGAGTACCATATGTCTTGGATTCTAACATTTGAATCCTCTCCAAGATGTCATCGACATACTTAGACTGGTGAATAAAGAATCCATCTTTCCTTTGATCAACTTGCAGTCCGAGGAAAAATTGAACTCCCCCCATAGCACTCATTTTAAATTCATTTTTCATGCTCATTTCAAACTCTTTGCACATCTTTATATTAGATGAACCAATAATGATATCATCCACGTAAACTTGTACAATTAGATAATCTCGCTTCTTCCACTTGATAAATAATGTGCTGTCTATCGATCCTCTTGTAAAACCATTTGTCAACCAATGTGTCGACAACTTTTCATACCACACTCTGGGTGCTTGATGCAATCCATAAAGAGCCTTATCCTGTCGATATGCTCTTCTTGGATAGTTCGGATCCTCAAACCCCGGTGGTTGGTGAACATATACTTCTTCTTTAACTTCACCGTATAAGAAGGCACTCTTAACGTCTAACTAATACACTTTTATACCTAGGAACTTGCATAGGCTAAAAATAACCTTATATCTTTATATTAGCAAACTCTGAACAACCAAACGTGCCTTATTTCTGGTAACAACCCCTTTGTCATCTCGTTTGCATTTATATACCCAACGAGTTCCAATCGGTTCTTTACTTTTAGGCACATCTACTAACTCCCATACTCCAAGTTTTTCAAATTGAGCTAATTCTTCTTGCATAGCTTCAACCCATCATGGATCTTGAAGTACTGCCTTAACATTCTTAGGTTCTACTTGTGAAATGAAACTAGAATATAAACACTCAATTATCAATCCAGTGTCTTTCACTTCACAAAACAAACTAGTCAGTTCCTTATTCAACTGATTTATAGTTCGAACAGGTTCTGTAGCATTACCAGGAATATTTTCAACTGGATGATCCTTATTAACTCGATATTGAGGAACCGAATCAACATTCAGACTTTCTCCTAAATTTGTTCTAATATAAAACTCAAGAGAGCTAAAATCATCTTCCGATTCTTCAGAAATAGTATCATCATCAGGCAGTGAAACCTTTGACGGAGTAAGTTGTGTAGTGTTCTCGGGTTCACTATCATCTGAATTTGTTGGCTTATTCTTGTCCTTACCACTTTCATCAACAACAGTAGTAGACTGAACTTTGGTTGGAGTAGTGTTGACATTTTGAGTAGGCGGAGATGTAGGAGTATTATCCATGTGATCTCTTAAGATAATCACATCATCAACTGTCTCAGAATATGAATAAGAAGCAGGACCGTGTAGCGAACTAAACACACTATCATAATCGAAATTTTTGCCAGTTCCAGAATGAATAGCGGGCTTATGATTGACAATCTTGACATTTGTACCCAAGTCAACTTTGCCTGTCTGCTTGTTATAAACCCGTCGAATTGATGTTCCCGGTTTATAACCCATGAAAAATCCCTCTTCAACCTTTGGATCAAACTTTGACTGAGGTAGATATTTCAAGAAAGTACGGTACACCAAATGGTTCAACATTCTGTAAATTCGGTTTCGTCTTATGTAAAAGCTCATAGCATGTCTTGTTATGACGCTTGACTACAGTAACCCTATTTATAATATGACAAGCTGTATTCACTGTTTCCCCCCAAAACATAGTAGGAAGCCTTGAATCTGCAAGCATAGTTCTGGCTGTCTCGATTAGAGTCCTATTCTTTCTTTCAGCAACTCCATTCTGCTGTGGTTCATATGGCGAACTGTATTGATGCTGGATTCCCTTTGACAAACAAAAGACATCCATCACATTATTCTTAAATTCAGTTCCGTTATCACTCCTGATTCTCTTAACGCGAACTCCATAAATATCCTCAGTTTCGACAAAGAAATTTAATAAAATCTGTGGAGCTTCATCTTTCGATTTAAGAAAGAATACCCATGAGAATCTCGAGTAGTCATCAGTAACCACCAAACAATATTACGTCCCACTGATACTTCTTACATTCACTGGACCAAATAAATCCATTTGAAGTAACTTAAAAGGATTGGTAATAGAATTTTCTTGTTTCGGTTTATGTGCAGACTTTTGCTGTTTACCTTTCAGACAAGGTACACATTTGTCTTCCATTCCAAACCGTTTCATGGGAATGCCGTCAACCAAACCATGTTTGACAATGTCATTCATCTTTCAAAAATTGATATGTCCCATTCTTCTATGCCATAGTAAAGATTCAGATTCGTTTGCTTTCGATAACAAGCAAACAGACTCCTTTGGATCATCAACACCTAACACAAGGCCATAGATGTCTCTCTTCCTAGGAGCTTTTAGCAGGATCCAGTCTTCAGGAATAACATATCCTGGTTTCATTATCAGTGCTTTTTTCTCAGTAAAATGGACATTGTTACCCTTGTCACAGATCTGAGAAACACTCAATAAATTATGTGCTAACTGTTCCACATAATTGACTTTTTCCAGCGTAATCTTCCCATTGGCAACATCACCTTTGCCCGAGATGTTTCCGTCCTTGGGACCTGCGAAACTAACATAAGAACCATTTACATCCTCATAATTGGACAACACATTCTTGTCCCCTGTCATGTGCCGAGAGCATCCACTGTCAACATACCAAAGACTGATAGGCTTCCTTGGTTCTCCCTGCACATCAGACAATAAGATGGTTAGTTTCTGAAGGGAACCTAAACCTTTTGAGGTTTAGGTTTTCCGAATTCATTTCTAATGATTAATTTGGTCCAATATCCATCGCTCTGTAATGGAGCCTTGGAAGAAGATGGTGTCAAAGACTGTTTCTTAGGTGAAGTGAAACGAGTCTTAGGAGGAGAATTCCTTGGTGAGTGAGTACCAAATCTAGGTTGACTCCCTAATCGATCATAGAATTTAGACGAACTATTAATTCTAGGAGGAGGTGATCGATTTTCTTGAGCCATCTTCCTAGGTGAATTACTCCTTTGAGGTGTACGAGAACGACTCAGACTTCCACTACTAGAAGTAGTATTCTGTGAAGGTCCTTGTCGTTTTGGTCTCTTAGATCTATTATCATGAGCAACAATATCTGAGTCACTAGATGCTCCAGAGGACATACCCTTTTCTGGACATCTTCTTTTCCTATTAGGACAACAACTATAAACATGACCTACTTCATAACAATAAAAACAGGATTTTTTAGCTCTTGCTTTCTTAGCTTTAACATCAAACTCAGCTGAAGTCATGTCTAAACATTCCGTAAGTTCAATTGTGGCTGACTCTTCTTTTGATAAACTAGTTGACTCATTTTTTATCAAGAAAGTGTACTTTCTTTTGAGAATTCTTATGAGTCGAGTATGGAGTTAAGGGGACTCCACTAGATGTAGATTCATCCTTATTCCATACTTTATCAATCTTGTCATGATCTATCTTTTCAAAATCAATTTCAGTGGATGTAAAAACAGTGTCACATCCGTTCATTGTAAAACATTTAATATTCTTATCAACAGGACAAGTTGAATTCACTTGGCTAGACCCTATAGGAGCACTAGCATCATAAACTCCAGTTTTATGATCTACTGGTCGGACAAAAGAACTTTCCAGCTTATATTTCTTGTTAAGCTCTTTTATTTTATCAATTGAGCTTTTAGAGCTTTTAGGGTTCTTAAGATCAAGATTTTGATTTTCTAAGACAATTAGAGAAATTTCACCAATATTAACCTTCTCAGAAAGTTGTGTTAGAGACTCTGTGTAATTATCATTAAATGGACGTCTAACTTCTTTATAATTCAAACCTAAACCACTTTTATCTTTTGAATCCCGTGGTACAGGATTTTGCATCTGCATTGATCTTATTAATTCAGATCTACTAATTTGGTCCAATCTTATGGTAAGCTTAACTATCTCCAATTTTGCATCAACTAATTCTTTCTCTTTCTTAGAGAAGTCTTCAGTTAGTTGAGCATATTGTTCATTTCCCACTTTTTCTATTAAAACTGACTCTTTTAATTTTTCTTTCAAGGCAAGAATATCCTTATCAGATGCACGAATCTTATCTTGATAAAGACTTTATTGTTTTACCAAACCAGAATTTTTGGCAAACAAAGAGTCATTTTCTTTCTTAAACATGGAGTTTTGACTAGTTAAGTTAATAAAAGACTTATTTAGAATAAACACCTCAAGTTTTACGTCTGACACCATTTTACAAACGTCAACAATAGAAATCAAAGAACAAGATACCTTCTGATCTGCAGCCTTGCAATCTGCCATGTATGCAACAAAGTCCTCAGTTGTCATACCTTCAGGTATCATGAAGTTCTTCATTTGATCTTCAATGCTCTTCTTGGAAATGTCATCAATAGGTATAAATGACTCTTCCATTTCTTCAGGTGCTTTCATATCTGTCATGGGTTCACTCTCAGATTTCACAGTCTCAGCAACATTACGTACATTCTGCTTAACTATCTCAGATGCACTTTCTTCACTTGAGTATACAGCATAATCAATTGTTGCAGCTACCTCATCATATAATTCTACCATGTAGGCATGATTCGAGGTATCATCAGATTGTGTATCCCATTGATAAGTACCATCCAGATTCTGAACAACAACGACCTTTGACTCCAAAAATGGTTACGAAACTGGCTGCTGTGGAGTAGCAGGAAATGTAATCATTGCTTGAGTTTTATGATTACTTGGAGTAATACCGCATTGATTGTAATTTTGACGACCAGCAACGGTATTATCAATCCTCTTAGGTCGTTAACACTCTCGTGCAAAATGACCAAATCCATCGCAATTAAAACATTTCACCTTCGATTTGTCAAAGCCTTTAGTGCCATTTCCTATAGGTCTCCCAGTTCTCTGAGTGAATCTTCTGACCTTAATAGTGAGCATAGCTAGCTGCCATTGTAGATCCATTTTTTCCGAATCATCAGGATCTATTTGATTGTAATCCTCATCAATCACTGCAGGATTAGTAATCTTTCCTCCGATAAATGCTTCATGAGCATTACAAAAGGCTGAGTAAACACTCATTCTACCTTCTACGGAACTCATACTCATTAGCATAAAGTGAAAAGATTGTACATTGCTCTTGACATTCATATTTGCATTGTCATAAGCAACATATCCAGCAAGACCTTCAGCATCTACTATTGGTGTAGCTTTTTTTTGGGTAAAGGGGAATTTAAACCCCAGTAAGCTTTGTATATCACCCAAAAACTGTTACGTACAAGTAGCATAATAGAGTACTATGCTAATTCATATCATACGACATGCCTGTATGTATGTTATCACGCTTAAAGCTATCAAGAAAAATCTACTGCATCGCATACTAGCTACTAGCTTCAGCACCACTTAGAAATGCACTGTTCCCCGAGCTAGAACTTGCTAAATGAACAGACTTAGCATGATACAATGATGGATCTTGAGTGAAATCCGAGTGTGTATCTTTAATTCTTCTCTTCATATGTCTGTTCTTAAGCTTGGAGACCACCTTTTCAAAATCCCATAAGCGATATTCTTGATTATCTTGAAGTTGATGAACATAATCAGTCAATGTCTTAGGTAGTGAGTCCAAAAACTTATCAACTAGCTCAGTTTGAGGATAAACAACCTCAAAATATGACAACTCAGTAGTCAAATGACTGAATCGAGTAATAATCTCATCAAGAGATTCTCCTTTCAGTCCATTGAAAGCTTCATACTGGCGCTTCAGAAGTTTGATACGATTTTTTTCAAGGTTACATCGCCCTCACAATATCTTTCAAGAGCGTCCCATAAATCCTTTGAAGTAGTGTATTTCTTGAACAAGTGTACACTATCTTGAGGTAAGGCCATAGTAAGAGTGGACAAGGCCTTTCCCTCAATTACATATCTTTTTCGTTCTTCAATCGACATATCAGCATAAGTATACCTACCGATCACTCCATTCTTTCTCACAAGCCACATGTCCATATTAGTGAGACGAATGTAGTCTTCATATCGTCTCTTCCACATCCAATAATTTTCCATACGGAAAAGCTTTGGAGGTGTATTACCCCGACCAACTTCATGATCGTGCATGATCATCTGGCTGATGAGTAGGGCATTTGGTGAATTTGCGGCAGCTGGTATGGTAGTCGTTTCGAATCTTTTGAAATCAAATCAAACAAAATAACACAAAAAGGATGCGTGGCACGTACTCACACGAGGATCGCACGAAGTGCACGTGACATGAAGTAGACACGAAGTACAATTGTCACGATCTGTAGCATGAAGAGCAGTTCGCGCTGACGCGGCACGAATTGAACACAAAGTTAACTGGGTGACTTAAGCACGAACACGAAGTACACCTCGTGCTGACGTATGCACGAGGTTATACGAAGAAGAGCACGAAAATGCTAATAAACACGAGTTTTGAAACGAATTTGCTATCAATAGCCAATCAAACGATCGTACACCTTCTGGTAATCAACCTTAGGGCTCTGATACCACTTGTAAGATACCCTATTGTTGCGTGGATTATAATAAGATGTGATTCGTTATGTCAAGAGTGCGGAATCCTCTTGAGATAACTAGATTGCTATTGCCTTTTGCTGATTAATGAGTAATTAATCAACCTAAGGAGATGCACGAAGCTTGTGGTTCGTGTAGGAGGTCACACGAGCAACAAGTCAAACGAATTCGTAAATTCATGAACAATTCCCTAAAAAGATATACCTAATTTCATATATTAGGTTTGTATTTATACTAGATGTGTATTGGTTCGTGTGCGCTTTGGCCTTAATCAAGTAATTAAGCCCGTTTAGCAATAAACCATTTGACCTCGTGCTGATGTCAGCACAAGGGTAATCCTATGTGCTGATGACGTCAGCACGAGGATCGTCCCTTTGGTCCTTTGCTTGACTTCGTTTGGCTCGTACGCAACATCCAACCATCGTTTAAGTGTTCTATGACACTTATAAACCTTGGTTCTATGTTCTTGTACCTGCAAAATAATATATAACACACAAACACAATACAAAACATAAACAGATATAAAATTGAAGTTCAAAAGTAATCATTAAATATCAACACAAGTTCTTATTCAAATGATTACAAACATAGTTCCTAAAAACATAAACGATAATCAAATCTATCTTGCGATTGTCACAACGAATCTGCATCTACATACTCATAAATCTGGTGTAAGTACCAGTTAGTGATTCATTAGGCAGAGCAAAAAATGACTCGTACTTCTTATTTAAAGACACTTTTCTGGTAACAATAGTGTCATCACCATCTTCATACTGGTTTACTAGTTCATCCTACATGCTTTTAGCACTAGGATAAAGAACTAGTGTGGGAATAAGAGATTCAGGATCGGCCCCAAGGATCATATTTTTTAAAATGATATCTATATTAACAAGTTTTTTATCCTTTTCGGACCAGTATTCCTTTCTCTTTTCCATGTTCCTCTCAATTCCAGTAATATGTAATATCATCCTAGCTTTCCACGTGCCAAATTCATCACCATTCCCACTGAATTTGGGAACAGGAGTGTTTGAGTAGTGCACATGCACGTGTGGAGAAGCAGGAATACGAGGTGGTGGTGGAGGATTATTGTTAACATGGTCAGTAGTCTGTTCAGTTTCAATAATGGGGGGAGGTCCTGTATTTAAAGGGTTTCCTTGTGTATTCTCTAGGTTGGCCATCAAGAAAAATACGGATCTAGGCAAGTATTTTAGCCTTTCGCTCTGATACCAAATGTGAAGTCCCTCACTTGATGGTTTAACCCACAAGTGTAGAATATAACAAGTCAAATAAGCACCAGATTGGACTAGTATTACAAAGAATATAAATGCAAGAATATATATATATAGTAATACGTAACTCAAGCAATATAAAGATAAGCAAGTAAAGTAAATGGTGAGACACAATGTAACATTCAAGTGTATTGTATTTATTGATGTTAAATAAAATACAAGGTTGTTGCGGAACTAAGATATTACAAAGTAAGTATCTAAACAACCTTATGAATTACATGTGATCTAATATTTGCTAAATAAACTCTTTTGATCGAAATATTTAAAGTTGTGAAGTATAACTGTTTAGATCGAGAGTATTTGAGCAAAGGCACCAAATTGCAAAAGTGTGATTTGGACGAGAGAAGTGACTTGGTGTTTATAGGCAAAAAGAATAAATATAATATTCTTTTTGCCGTACAAATATGGTTACATGCATTTAAGGAGATTACTTTAATTCCTTAAATGCATTGGTTAAAGTACAAGAATAAAGTCACTTGATAGTGACTTGTCTTCCAATTAACCAACCACCTTTACATGCATGTAAGGCTTTTAACAAATGACAAATGGATTGTCCGGGTAAAGGCAAGGCATAGAGTCAATTCCTCGTAATCAGTGATCAGACTTGTAAGGTCTAGAACACTGTCAAGGGCTCTAGTCAGGAGATCTGGTAAGTCTTCCAGTGAGCTCCGCTATTTGTCAGACTTTTTTCTTAAGACTTCAGTCTTTGACTTCAGTGAGAATGTTCTTTGACTGGAGAGAAGTCTAGGGAACAAATCTGGTGGAATCCAGATTCCTGTACAAGTAAGTTGTTCACTGGTCTTCACATAATTTCTGGACAAATCTTCAGAGGGCTTCCAAGATCTTCGTCTGGAGTGAGTCCAGTAAATCTGGACCTAACACTTGTGCTCTGATACCAATCTGTCACACCCGCCCTAGACGCGGTGTGACGTACATGGATTCACAACACAAGATATACTGAACGACACGAAAACGTTATCGTTTTTAAAATACATTTATATGAAAACATTGTTCACAAATTTATATTAAAAATACGAAAACGTTATTGTTATTGAAAACGTTTATTCATTATCAAACATTATTAAGTAATAGAGAAAGACTTTAGCAAGCTGACGAATCTTTACTAAAGTCTATGGGTAGGCCATAATCCATCATGTAATATGCAACAGCAAGAGGTCCCATGCACATAGAGTATCTTTTAATTACTTGAGAATACATGCTAAAATATTTCAACATAAAGTTGGTGAGTTCCATAAGTTTTCATATGGAAAATATAGTTTCTCAAAATATCAGAGTTCAGAGTGACCATTGCCTTACCGCAATGTCAGGTGAGTATGATACAATATAAAGCGAAGAGTATCATATGTTTTTGTATAAAAAAATATAGATTATGAACCACAAGATTTCCAAGTGCAACCATTGTCTTTGTACGATGTCGTATAGCCATTTGATCAAACACAATGGATCAAATATAATGTAAGAGTAGATCCTGTATACATCAAGTTCTAAGCTGATGAACCGAAATAAGACAAGTGTGTGTTTGTTTGCCTTTAAGGAGGTACCTTGTTCAGGGTACCCTAAGTTTTCCAGATATATATGCATCTGTTTATCAAGTTGGCATGACCAACCCGGATGGGGGTGCCTACCCCAATAGTACTTTTCAATATACCCACGTTTATGTTTCCATAATTAATCGTTCATGATAAAGAGGACTTGGGTGAATAGAGCAACTTAGAATCAACCATGTATGCATTTCTAGTATTCTTGTGTTCATCATAACAGTAAAGAGTTTTGTATTTTACCCCAACGGTAAAACAAAGTGTAGTTACAAAATATATAATATAATATATAATTTTGTAAATATACATATAAGTACATTACATATAATATGACTTTGCAAATATACATATAAGTATAACAAGCAGTTTTTTTAATGCATGGATCTCAGTTCCCAAATAAATGTATAAATAATTGAAAAGGGGAATATGAAAACTCACCTTAGTAGGAAATAATAATGATCAAGTAGATGAAATGAGCCTTGTATGGTTAAACTATAGAGTATTTAGTAGAGAACATGTAATTTCTATGATTTTGAATGTTAATCAAAGTGGCTATTTATAGCAAACGATTTCGAAAGCGTTCAATTAGTTTAATATTTATCTGTCATCCATTCACGGAAGGAATCATAAAAGAATTGATGAACTCACTTTGTGCGCTATTATATATTATTCTTCGTTGATTAGATTATATTATAATTTATATTATACTACTCTACCTGAAAGTCACAACCAATATTTATGATGGAAAGTTAGTTAAATGTTTTATGCATTAGATATTACAATAGCAACTTGATTTAAATATAAACCCCTCCTGGTCTTTTAGTTAATGTGGACTCCAATTGTTGATTTCAATTTGTTGATTTCAATTTGTTGATTTCTAATTCTGTTTTCAACAATTATATAAATATGTATACAATATTTTATATTCAACGAATGCATAGAACATATATAACTCATTATGTATTCCTACTTGCAAAGTTAGGCCATGTCTTTTATATAATGTACCAACTTTAACTTTACCTAAATTAGGTAATTAATAAACAATTATTTCCTTACTAAATATATATATATATATAATATTATTTTTAGATCGGGATGTCATTCACTTAATGGGTATACGCTCCTTTATCAATAGTCAGCATAAAATTACAACGATGTTAACATAAAGGAAAACTTGACGAACAGTTAGGTTAGTGTATTAGGTGTTTATCTATACATATGTATTTAAATAGCTACATATTAAAGAAAAAGAAAAATTCTATAGTTTGATTGACCTGCAAATTTTTTTTTCCGGGTGTTACAGTTAACCTTATCCAGGATAGTTAGAACTATATCAACAAAATGCAATCCATACTTGCATAACCTGCTTGTATCTCAAGTCTAATGATAAGTAAAGTAACCATTTCACGAATTTCACTTAAAGACAACTATCCATAAAGTAATGATTCTTTAAGTTGGGTAGTCCAATATGCATCTTATGGGTATCATGTGAGTTTGGTAGAACCATCTTCAAATATTCTTAAGAATATTACTAATCACTCAGATTTGTCTTAGATTAACTATATGGGAGTTTAACTATATTCCCATATAGTTAATCAACAATGGACATTTAGAATATAAGTTATTCATGGATTTAAACATGCAAATATAGGATACAATTATGTATTAAATGAAAACAAACATACCAAGTACTTTAACTCATTTATCAAATACTATTTGTTCAACATCCTTTATTCAAATACCAATCATAGATTTACTTGAAATAACTAGCTAATTTAAGTCCTATGCCCTTGGCATGCTTATCGAGTTTTCCTTTTGCCAAAGTCTTTGTAAAAGGATCAGTTAAGTTATAGTTGGTGTGAACTTTGAGTAACTTGATTTCTACTAGTTCAATTTTCTCACGAACATGGTGATATCGTCTATAATAATGTCTAGCACCTTTCTGAACTCCGGGTTCGTTAGCAAGAAAGATTGAACCAGTATTGTCACAATACATATCTAAAGGTGTGTTATTTAAGGGCATCACGTTAAGCCCAGAAATAAACTTTCTAATCCAGACAACTTTCATGGCGGTTTCTGAGGTGGAAATATACTCAGACTCCGTCGCAAATATAGCAATTGTGGATTGTTTCTTGCTCTTCCAATCCACGATGCCAACATTTAAAATGATGACATATCCCAACAGAGATTTTGTATAATCTCTATCAGTCTGAAATCCAGAATCACATTATCCAGTCACTTTGAGCCCTGCATCAGGATTTCCTCCATACACCAGAAATAATTCTTTAGTAGCCCGCGGGTACTTAAGAATGTTTTTCACAGGAGTCCAGTGATCTTCATTTGGATTCTGTTCATATCAGCTAATGATTTTTTGCGCGACCGCTTTGTCAGGTCTAGTGCATCTTACCACATACATAATCGATCCCACGGCCGAAGCATAAAGAACCCCTTGCATACGCTCCACCTCCTCAGATGTAAAGGCACCTTGTTTGCTAGATAAGCCAAGTCCTTCCACGCTTGCAATTCTCCATCTTGAATCTCTTCAAGATCTTATCAATATAAGCACTTTGACTTAGTGCAATCAACCGTTTAGTTCTATCTCTATAGATCTTGATTCCAAGTAGGGATGGCAAAAAAAAACCTAACCCGACGGGGAAACCCGATACCCGACGAGAATACCCGATACCCGAACCCGTTCGGGGCAGGGAGTGGGGCATGTCCACCCCGACCCGACCTGTAACATCCCAAACTTTTATTTAACGAGTGACTTGAGTCGTTAAGTCAACATCGCGTGTCCGTCAAGTCTCTAGGAGATTTGACGATTATATGTGTTTAATGTGCTATATGTGTAAGGCTTTAATACCTTAATGATTGATGTTATAAGTGTATAAAGGTATATTTTAATACCTTTAAAGGTGCTTAAAGTGTTTAATGTGTTGTAAGTATTCCCAATAAGAGTTTTGAGCCAAATAAGAGCTCAATGGAAGTTCAGGGATAAAGTCGGTTGACTAAGGTCAAATTGTATCCCCCGGAACCGTACAGGCGCCTTTTGACGAATACGGTTCAAAAAAAACAACTAGTTTTGACATTGGTGGAAACCTAAAAACGAGATTAAGGGTTTTGTATCAGCTTATTTGCCCATAATTGCAGAAAATTAATCCTCTCTTTGAACCCTAAACCACCCCCTAGCCTATATCAATCATATATTTGATTTTCTATCGATTTCGGGTCCATTAGGAGCAATTAATCACTTGTATATCGATCCGGTAATCATCTTCCAGGTAAGGATTCTATTCTCCACTGATTTTAGGTCATTCCTAAGTGTTCATCTCATTCATACTTGAACTTGATCAGTTATTTGTGTTTCGTTGAGGTTTAGTGATTTCCTACAGGTATGAACGTGATATTGATGATTTTTTGATGATATTATGTATTTCATATGAGTATCACATCTGGTCTTGAGGTTTGATTTGGATTCGATTGCGTTTGTGAGTCAATTTAGGTCATTCGAATGTCAAATTGATTGTAAAATGAGTATAATGAATCCATGAATCAATTGATGATTTGATAATTATAATTAAGCCTTAATTTGATGTGTATGAACTGTAGAGGTCATGGTGGCTTGACATGGATGTTTGATGGTGGAAATTGTTTGCAAAACAAAGGGTTTATTAGGTCTGAAAATTCAGTCGTATTGCAAAAATCATATCTTCTTTATATGAACGTATTAAAAGATGAATCTTACTTTTTTGAAAACTTCTTTGAGTCCCCTACATTTGTTAAGAACTGAGTTTTCTCTCATTTGGTTGTCTCGTATGCCAAAAGTAGTCTACAAAACTGAAAGTAGTCAAAATATGAAAGTAGTCTACAAGATATGAAAGTAGTCTACCAAAAGAGTCAAGTAGTCTACAAATGAGTCAAGTAGTCTACAGAATGGTATAGTAGTCTACAATAGGTGAAAGTAGTCAACAAAGACTCTTATACGACATGTATATAGACTACAGGCCGGTTTAGCTTCATTCATGCTCGTTAATCGGTCCTATGTATATTATAGGTAGCCGGGAATACTTGCTTTGCACGATAACCTTAGTTATCGTTTGTGTGCGCTTCTACGAGGTAAGATAACATCTTTTGTCACCTGATGGTACAACAAAACACGTTTTCATATGTTAAACCTTCCAATTGGATACGTATGCACGTTTTATGTTTATGGGTGACTATGGGAGGTTGCTAAGGGATATTATATTTACTATTTATGATGTATGACATACTTATGCAGGTTGCAAAGGTGTGAGGTAATTAAACATGTTATGAAATGATGAAATGCTTATGTTATGTGATCATGAAAAGATGAAGTGATAATGCAATATATTTGTATACATGGCTTGAACACCTAGTCACTAGACTTATGATAGGATTGCCATGTCACGTGCATGTTAAAGGCCCTAAAGTAAACGGTTTAGTCAGTTTGATTGACTTTGTCATTCCTTAACAACGCCGATGGACCACCTTATGGTTTACCCATCATGTCGGGTGTGAGGACTCCATGTATGGTCTATGACCGCCTACACACAACCCCACATCCCTATGTAAGTAGCGTAAGTCACTTAGCCTACGTCTTGGCAAAGAAATAAAGAATGAAAGATAAAGAAACCAAGTGTAGACACATTTTAGGACATCATGAACCTAAAGTGTATGTTATGTTATTATGTATGCATGTGATATTAACTTAAAACACAGATTTTGTTAATATATTAAAATGGCAAATGTTTTCAAATTTATGTTATCTTACGTAGCTAATTTTATTAGCTCACACTTGTTCTTTGAAAATGTTGTGCCTTCAAGATATTCAAGATTTAGCTAGGCGAAGGTTAGCTTGGTGAGACTTGGGTAGAAAGAATAAAAAGCTTAGCAAAGACATTTAATGCATAGACTTCTTTATAGCCTTATGTATTCGGCTATTTTGATTATGTTTAAGACTTGTAATAATGGGCATTTATGTTGGTGTCATACTTGGACTTACTTTTATTGTTTTAGTGATGCTTATTAGTAACACCGATTTTAAAGGTACCATCCGTTACGGATGGGGCAGATTTCAAAAGTGATCCTTTCCGCTTATTTTAAACGCCGTTTCGCAAAGTTTTTGAAAATTTAGATTTTTAAACGACGGGTGTTACATGTTGGTATCAGAGAAATGGTTTAAGTGAACCAAAATTCGACCAAGACCTTAGGATTTTGGACCTAAACCGTATGAGACATGATAAGCTTAAGTAGTGATGCTCCAGCTTTATGATGAAATGCCTTTAGGACGGGTTGGGATGAGTGTGATTGTAGGTTAGAGGCTTGAATATGTTATGATATGTTTATGTTGCTAAGTAGACCTTAACCTCTCTTTTGAATTCACTTGATTCATCTCTAATCATCGTAATTTTGTTGTAGACAAAATGGTTAACACTAGTGCTACTAGTCAACGTGATGGAGCTACCGCTAGTAACGCTCCCATTAACCGAAATGGGGCTGGAAATCCGGGTAACCCACCGCCTATTCGAAGGCCTTATCCCGGTGAACAACCCACTAGATCCGAAATTGAATGAGCAAACCCGGTTATTAAGCAGGTTCCGACTCCAGCCCAAATGTTTGAAGAAATAAGGGCAATGTGAGCTCAACTACAAAGAACTGAACAAGAACTTGCGTTAGTGAGAGCTGAAAAGGAAGCTAGCTTGCATCGAGATGAGCATACTGATGGAAACTATTCCAACCGCTCAAACCGTGCCGAACCATCCATGGTAATGTCACAGGTTGCTCCAGAAAATGTTGTTGCTGATGGAAATGGTGTTGAAAATATAGTGGAGCCTCGTGTTGTGGTTGCTCCTCATGCTAATAACTTTAAGTATGAGAGCTTTCAGAAGTGTGGTGCAAAAGCGTTTGATGGAACTCAAGATGCTGTGGGTGCCATGGAATGGTTGGAAGATATCGAGAGTGTGTTTGCTTCATGTTATTGCCCTGAAGATATGAAGGTGTTGTGTGCTTCCCGTATGTTAAAGAAGCATGCTCGAAATTGGTGGAGGGCTACTACTGTTTCTTTGACTCCCGAGGTGCTAGATGCTATGCCTTGGGGAATATTTAAGGAGAAGTTTTTGGAAGAATACGTGGGTACTCGTGAGTTGAGGTTGATTGAGAAGGAGTTCAGAGCTTTAACCGCTAAGCTCGGTGCCATAACTGAATATGCTCACCCATTTATGGAAAAGCTTAAGTTCGTTGGTCATTTGGTTCGTAGAGATGTTGATCAGGTTGAAGCTTACTATGATGGTCTCCCTGCTAGCTATCGTGGTCCCTGCTAGAGATGGACAAAAAAACCGGTTAACCTAACCGACCCGGAGCAAAACCGGTTAACCTAACCGGTTAGGAACCGACTCCGTACAAACCGATTATAAGTTATCAATAACCGTCGGTTCCTAATCGATTACCAATTTCAAAACACAAACCGATTATTAACCGATTAACCTATAACCGGTTTTTTTTAGTAAAATTAACGTATAACCGGTTAACCTATATATTATTAATAATATTTATATATTATATTAATAACATACCCACACACACAGAAGGGGATACATATATAGAAGCATTCTACTAGTTACCTTTTTCTTCTCATTTTCTTTCTTATGGTTGATTGAATCGATCGGGACATATATAGAACTGTCATATATACCAATCAAGAATATACACAAAACCCTACCACCGATTGAATTGACTGGGAACGAAGAAGAATGAAAAAGAGCGTGATTTTTCTGCCTTTTACTATCAGAAAAAAGAAAGAAATATATGTTGGTTGTCTTGTCGCCGATTTGAAAGGGAAAGGAAGATTTTGGTGTTTGTTTTTAAGTAAAGGAGAAGATAGAAGAACTCAGGAATGTGTAGTTGGTGGTGGTCTGGTGGAGTGTAAAATTAAAACAAATATAGTGCAGGGTTCTTGGTCCTCGTGGTCAACAAATCAAACCATAACAACAATTATTGATAGTGGGCCGGTTAAAAAAAAACCCAAATAGGTTAACCGGTTATTATTAACCGAAACCGATTACACCGGTTATAGTTTTTTAGAACCCAAACCGGTTATTAACCGGTACAGGTTAACCGAAATCGGTTTTTTTTTTTTAAAAAAATAACTGGTTTCGGTTAATAAAAAAAATAACCGGAACCGGTTAACTGGTATTTGCACCTCTATTTGTAGGCAACATACTACATTGTCTGCTGTGATTAAGAAGTCCAAGAGGCTGGATGATGACTTCAAGAATGAAAAGGTTGCAGTAAAAGCTAATGATGACAAGCAATCAAGTTCAAAAAGGAAGCATGCTGGATCAAATGGGTCGAATAGGAAGTTCAAGAAAGGTTCATCTTTAAGGGGTGGGGGAAGCAATAATGCAAAGCCGAAGAATTGGCGTGGTACTTGTAAAGCACCTCATTCGGGTCTATGTTCACATTAAACCCGAAGGTGTGATACTTGTGGTGGTACGGGTCATCCTACTGCAGAATGCAAAGATAAGCCAAAGTGTTACCGGTGTCACCAAACTGGTCATTTCATCAAGGATTGCCCACAAGGAAAAGATAATGGAAAGAAGACGGCTGCCCAAAAGCCCAAATATAACGATAACGATGAGGTAGTAAGCGGTACTTTTCTTGTTAGTTCAAAACCTGCTTCTGTTCTTTTTTATTCGGGTGCAAATAGGTCTTTTATCTTACTTAGCTAATTTTATTAGCTAACACTTGTTCTTTGAAAATGTTGTGCCTTCAGGATATTCAAGATTGAGCTAGGCGAAGGTTAGCTTGGTGAGACTTGGGTAGAAAGAATAAAGAAGCTTAGTAACGACATTTAATGCATAGACTTCCTTATAGCCTTATGTTTTCGGCTATTTTGATTATGTTTAAGACTTGTAATAATGAGCATTTATGTTGGTGTCATACTTGGACTTACTTTTACTGTTTAATGATGCTTATTAGTAACACCGATTTTAAAGGTACCATCCGTTACGGATGGGGCAGATTTCAAAAGTGATCATTTCCGCTTATTTTAAACGCCGTTTGGCAAAGTTTTTGAAAATCTAGATTTTTAAACGACGGGTGTTACAAGACCCAATATCAATAACTATATATATATATATACTTACAAGTGATTAGTTTTGAATTTATATTTAACCTTTGTAATTACAATGTTTAACACTTATATCAACTAATTTGTATCTACATTCCACACTTGCATATCCATTTCTCAAAACATCAAGAGCATGTAGTATATCATTTCTCAAATTAGACAAGATATTGGTAATTATTATTGAAAAATAACTATTCTTATCGGGTCGGGTTTTGGGGCATTATTTTACCCCTGACGGGGTCTCCGATAAGGTACCTGATGGGTATCAAGTCGGGTTCGGGTCGGATATTCCTTTTTGGGTTGGGGTTTGACACTACCCGACCCATTGCCATTCCTAATTCCAAGAATGAATGTTGCTTCACCAAAGTCTTTCAAAGCAAAACACTTTCCAAGATGGAATTTTACATCTTGCAACATTGGAATTTGATTTCTTATTATCAAAATGTCATCTACATATAAGACAAGGAAAGTAACATTATTCCTACAAGCTTTACGATATACACATGGCTCATAAGGATTTTGAGCAAAACCAACCTTTTGATTTCCTCATCAATCATTTTATTCCAACTTCTTGATGCTTGCTTTAGTCCATAAATGGACCTTTGAAGCTTGAATATTTGGAATATTTTGGAATAACAAAACCTTTTGGTTGTACCATATAGACTTCCTCTTCTAGATAACCATTCAAGAAAACGGTTTGGACATCCATTTGCCATATCTCATAGTCATAGTACCCTATCATGGCTAAGATAATCCCAATAGATCCAATGTCTGCTACAGAAGAGAAGGTTTCATCATAGTCAACTCCGTAGAGCTAAGTATAGCCTTTCTCAACGAGATGAGCTCTATAGGTGTGCACATTTCCGTTTATGTCGGTCTTCTTCTTAAAGATCCATTTACACCCAATAGTTCTACCATTAGGTGGAAAATCAACCAAGCTCCAAACTTGATTGTATTTCATGGATTTCATTTCCACATTCACAATTTCAAGCCATTTGTCAAATTCTGGATCCAATAAAGCAGCTTTGAAATTAAGAGGTTCGTTGAAATCTCCTAATACGTGTTCTTCAGATTCAATATTAAGATTCAATCATTCACGAGCAAGTATTGTCCTTGAGGACCTACAAATTGGAATCGCACCATCTTCAACTTGAGGTTCATCACTTTAAATATTTCCTCTCCCAAGTTGATGATCGCTAGTGTTTTCAGAAGGTGACACATCTTCCTCTTTAGTCTCATCAAGTTTGGCAATCCTCCCACTGTTTTCTTGAGTGATGAGTTTCTTTTCAAAGTCTAAGCATATCTAGCAACTTTAACAGTGTTTTTGGTAGGAAAGTAGAAGTAGTAACCCATCGTTTCCTTTGGGTATGTTAGGTCCAATTTTATTAAGGAAACTGGAGTGTCTATAGGTGCATCTGGAGACCAGTGGCCAGTATACAGTTGATGCCATTGGAGCTTCACTCCAGTTGAAGATATGACCAGATATTACAAACATTTCAGTTGAAGTCGAAGACAACAAATATAAGAAAGAGATGACCATGGCAGCGAAGCCCAGTGGACATTCTGCCCAGATCAAGACTGGAGATCCATTAGTGCAAAGTATTTACAAAGCTTTACACTGATTACGAGGAAGACCTTTTTGCTTTATGTACTATTATCCGGACAATAGAATTTGTCTATCGTTAAAGTACAAAAGTGTATAAAGAGGTTGGATAAATTGACTTTATGTCTTACTTTATCAAGCATTTAAAAGGAATTCAAATTGCTTCCTTAAATACTCTCAACCATATTTGTATGGCAAAGTTGGAATTCCAATACCAACTTTGCATATAAATAAAGGTCTTTGCACAACAAGAAAACAACTTTGCATATTCTGTTTTGCAATATTCTTGGTGAACTTGTCCAATATTCTCTCAATCACAAAAAGGAACATTTCACAACTTTAAGTGTTTCGATTGACAAAAGAATTTCCAAGTATAGATCAATTGTATTTCAGAGATTGTTAGGATATTTACATTATTGTATTATCTTGGTTCCGCAACAACCTTGTAATTTATTTAATATCAATAAATAAACTACACTTGGAAATTACATATTGTCTCACCAATTTACTCTAGAGGTATTTACTTATTGCATTGTCGTTTACTTATTTACATTTGTCACCGTAATAAGTAATCTAATAATTAACCTGGTAATTGTTCACTGCAACTGGTCATCTCCAGATCAGTGAACTTATTGCAAAGTAATCTCACCATTGACATAGAGGTGTTCTGTGGTACCATCTCTTGAGTTAGGACTTACAAGTGATATTAGAGTAGAAAGACTAATTTATTGTCTAGATCTGCTTCGATGTCTACTACTGAAGGTGAGAATGGTTATGGTCATGATGAAACTCATGTTAACAATCTACCACCTAATAAAATTGTTAATACTAACCCTCCTCTTCCTCTTCCTCCTCCTCCTAATGCCCCTAGCCATGTCTATGTCCATTATTCTAGCTAGTTATACCCCTGTAAATTTTATACCACCACCAAAGAAACATTACAAAACAAGTAGTATGATTGTGTTACCATACTAGGTCATATGTGTGACATGCTATACATATGTAGACAACTATTAAGCAACTATCCACATTATCTAGAATACAATAGAGAAGGTGAGACTAAACAATATATTAGTTATTCTGTGCACGCCATTATTGATCATAAATCACCAAATGTCGCGGCAAATTCCAATCTCCTGCAAATCGATTAGCCAATGTTGTATTATTGAATCGCAATGTTACAAGCTTTAAGCGCATTGTAGTAGCAATAAGATCCGTAAGCTGTTGCACTGGTCTTGAGTTATTGGAAAAGAGCCTACTATCTCTTTCTTGCCATATAAAATATGATGAAACAACAATCAAAAGCTTTCCAATAACAGATTTAGCCGAATTAGACTTCTCCTTTTGAATTAACCATTATACTATATCCTCCCATTTTGGTTGAATATCATGCAAGTGAGCCAAAGGCCGAATAGACTACCAGACCTGTGAGGAACAAGAACAATAAATAAACAAATGGTTATGTGAATCTGGGTTAAATTTCATGTTTCTTCCCGCACTCCATTTCATCACCTTATGAGTCTCTAGCCTTCGAAGGAATATCAACCATAAATGAAAAGAATGCCCCGGTATCATCTATCTGAACCAAACGTACTTGATCACGAAGTTGCAATAATTTAAGCCATCCCAACTGCAATTTTTGGGAATAACGTCCTAAAAACTGTGGTTAGCAAGTCTGTATGAGTTAATCCACCTCACCCACAAAGATTCCCTTCAATCCAAAATACTCCTAACCCACCCTCATTTTTTGGCTTACATATAACATCCCAAGACACTTTTGCATTTCCTCTAATATATTCTCCCCGATTCCAAAGAAAATCTCGCATTTTACTTTCAAGTTCATCAATAATGCATTGCGAGAGTATAAAGACGGATGCCCAGTACATATGCATAGATGAAAGAACAAACCGAATAAGTTGAAGTCTACCTGTAAATGACAATGACTCATTTCTCCAATCTGCAACCCTTTTTTCCATGCGTTCAACCAATACCTTACAGTCTTTATATACCAACCGAGATGATACAAGCGAGAATCCAAGGTATTTAACCGGCAAACTTCCTTCTTCCAAGGGCATAATATTCAAAATAGAATGCTTCAAATGGTTAGGCATATTGCAAAAATAAACAGTACTCTTAGGCAAGCTAGGCTTCAAACGCGACATATTACTAAACTCAATTAAAAACCCGACATATTCTAACACTCATGTTCCCAAATCCGATGGAAATAGTGAGGCCTTTGGGACATGGAAGGCCAGAGTCCTTTTTCATTTTGGTGGGATAGAGAGGTATATGTTGAAAATCCTTAAGGATGGACCACATATACCCATGTGTCATGGGGTTAGCCCTCTTCTTGATCCTACTGGATCTAGATGGGGTAATAGAGAAAAGCCAGACGACCATTGGTCAGATGAGGATCGTAGGCTTGTTGACTTGGACACCAAGTTCGAGAACTTGATCCTTAGGGCTGTTCTTGAAGACCTTATTCCAACACTTGTGTTGTTCCCAGTACCAAGTCAATGTCGGATGTATTGGTCATTAAGTTTGAAGGAGGTAATGACACCATTGTCACCAGAAAAGTTGCTTTAAACAAGAAGTATGAATCCTTCTTTGCACTCCCTAATGAGAGCCTAACGAGTACTTATACCAGATTTACAACCTTAATTAATCAATTAAGAGGCTTAGGAGTTGAGAAGGATAACGATATTCTTCTTGAGAAGTTTTGTGATACATTTCCTTCCAAATGGGAAGACATGGTTCTTGTCCTAAGACACGGTAAGACCCTGCACAGTCACACTCTTGTATCTCTTTATGGAGCCTTCAGATTCACTGAAGGTAATAATGCACAGAAATTGGTGGTTGTGCAGGATACTATACACCATGCTCATAGTTCCAAGGTTGCAAGTCTAACTGAGAAACTTGGTGCTGCTTTAATGTCTACTAAGGATGTCCAGTCAAATTCTATTCTATGAAGGAGGTGTTAAAACAGTTTTCTAAAGTCTGGCCTGTAAGGTCCTATGGTTGCGTGAATCGTAATAAGATGTGATTCGTTATGTCAAGAGTGCGGAATCCACTTGAGATAACTAGATTGCTATTGCCTTTTGCTGATTAATGAGTAATTAATCAACCTAAGGAGATGCACAAAGCTTGTGGTTCGTGTAGGAGGTCACACGAGCAACAAGTATCCTTAATTCGTGATTATATCAACTTATGAATATGATCGATCCCTAATTTCGTAGATTAGGTTTGTGTTTATACTAAAACGGTGTTGGTTCGTGTGGGCTTCGGCCTTAATTGAAGTAATTAGGCCTGAAACAATAACCAATCGATCTCCCTCGTGCTGATGTCAGCACGAGGTCAATCCTATATGCTGATGACGTCAGCACGAGGTACGACCCCTAGGTTCTTTGTTTGGCTTCATTTGGCTCATACACAACATCCAACCGTTGTTTAAGTATTCTACGACACTTATAAACCTTGGTTCTATGTTCTTGTACCTACAAAACAATATATAACACACAAACACAATACGAAACATAAACAGATATAGTATTGAAGTTTAAACGTAATCATTAAATATCAACACAAGTTCTTATTCAAATGATTACAAACATAGTTCCTAAAAATATAAACGATAATCAAATCTATGTTGCGATTGTCACAACGAATCTGCATCTACATGGCTTGATCACTAAAATCAGTGATGATTGTCATGAAACTAACGATAATGATCTGGTCGCCATGATTGCTAAAACCTTTAACAGGTTTAAGCATAAATCTAATAGATTTAATGCCCCAACAATGCTTCCAGATCCAACTCTCTATACAAGGCCAATCTTATATGTTATAAGTGTGTTAAGATAGGTCATTTCATGAAGGAATGCAGATCTAGTCAGTTGAACAATCAAACTGGTCCCTCTGTCACCAATTTTAATAGGCATGATGATAGCTATAAGGCAAAATACAATAAGCTTACGGCCCATATTGCCCTCTCGTCACTTGAAAAAGAGAAGAATAAGTGTATGATGGCTAAAATTGAAGAGAAGTGGGAACTCTCTAATGACTCATCTAATAATGATGAAGAGATTAGGGACATGTGTTTTATAGCCTTGGAAGACCAGCAACATGTGGTAAAAGATGATGTCACTACAGGAAGATGGGTCGACATCATTTTGAGAAAGATGTGTGTGTGTGGTTGTCCTAGATGAATCTGAATAAGGATAAGAATTCAGTTGTGTAAGTTTGTCTTGTTTTGGTGACACCTGATCGTAGGTGAAGTAGAATACAAGTGGGGACTAGAAATAAAACCTTCCACTACCGTACAGCTGCAGATTATGTTCTCTATTCCTATTGGTTGATTTATAACAACCTTGTAATAGTTGTCTAGGGTAGAATATTCCTTGTCTCATGTATTTCCTCTATAAATAGAGGCTGCCTTTTATTGTAAAAATCAGAGTGTGTTTATGAAAGTTTAATAGAGCTGAATTCTATTCGTTTTAAAAATCTTCTTTACCTTTATGGATCTTTGATCTTGGTGGTTTGAAGTGGTCCCTTTATTAGTAATCTTGGTGGCTTTACCTATATAGATTATTGTGGTGAGATCTTATAAAATCTTCATTACTTTTACCTGTATTTGTGGTGGCTCAGCCTTTATCAAATATAGTGGTGGTTTTCGAGTGTTTCCGGTATTTCATTCTGGTGGTTCAGTCATTCACGAATCAAGTTTTAGATTCTTATCTATCCTTGTTTATTTGTTCTTGTTTTTCATTGTTGTACTATTTGTTCTTATAGTCAGTTTGGGTGTGTTTGTCATAAAATCCAGGAAATTCCTATAAAAATAGTTTATATTCCGCTGTGCTTGTGTTTTGTGAGCTGACTCAGTCTGACTCTGAGTATTTCAACTCAATTTAACATTAGATTGGTATTAGAGCCAGGTTCAATAAGGTTTCTTAATCTTTTTGTCCTTGGGGTTGTGTTGTTTGAAAGTTGATCTGAGTTTCCTTTGTAAAAGTATGGCTTATAGAAGAAATATGACTTTGGAAGAAGCTCATAATCTTAGAAGGGATAGACAAATCAAAGCTCTCTAAGAACAGCTTGGAAGGGTTGTTAATCTGTTTGAAGATGGTGGTGTGAGGTTAAAAAGAGAAGATGTTGCTGTTAGTGAAAGGGGTTCTGGATCTGATAGTACTCCTAGATGTTCTAGCGAGTCTGATGCTTCTAGTCAGCCTAGGAGGAGGCATAGGAGGCATAAGGTTGATGTTAAAGATATTAAGGTAGACCCACCGTATTTTGTTGGTTCTTCTAACCCAGAAGATTACTTTGAATGGCTTCAGATTATGGAAAAAATTATGGAAATTAAGGGGTATGATGACAGAAAAGGTTTCAAGGTTGCTGTTATGAAGCTGAGTAAGTATACATCAGCTTGGTATGAAAACATGAAGGGTGAAAGAGAGTATAAGGGTAAAAGCAAAGTCAGGACCTGGTCAAAGCTGAAGGAGGTTATGTAGAATCGGTTTGTTCCCCAAGCTTATAAGCAAGAGCTGTATATCCATATGAACAGCTTGAAACAAGGAAGTAAGGAGGTTGTGGAGTATATAAGGGAGTTTGAACAACTTAAGATGAGAACAGAGGTGAAGGAAGCTGTAGAACATACTATTGGAAGATTCATGGGTTGTCTGAATTCCTTAATTGTTGAGAAGATGGAGTTGCAGCCTATTTGGACGTTTGAAGGTATGTGTAAGCTGGCCATTCAGCTTGAAAGGCAAATAAAGAAGAGGTCAGCCTACAAGTCAATTCCTAAACCTACTGTACCTGCCAAGAATCCTATCTTTAAAGACGTTAACTTTGGAAAAGAGAAAGTTGGAGAAGGGTCCAAGGAGCCTAAAAAGAGATGTTTCAAGTGTCATGGGTATGGACATTTCCAAGCTGAGTGTCCCAATCTAAGGGCTCTCACACTGAATGAAGTTGAAGAACTGGAGGCTGAAGTTGAGTGTGAAGATAAGTGTATTTATGATGAAGATCCTAGTGAAGAAGAGTTTGTTGAAGCTGCTGTTGGTGCTATGTTGGTAATTAGAAGAGCACTACATGCTAATGAAGCTCCTGATGATAAAGCTCAAATGGAAAACATTTTCCATTCAAGGTGCACTATCAAAGGAAAGGTGTGCAGTCTGATTAATGATGGAGGAAGTTGTGCTAATGCTGCATCTACCTATATGGTTGACAAACTGGGTCTTTCAACTACCAAGCACCCACACCTATACAAACTATAATGGCTCAGCCCAGGCAATGAGGTAAAAGTTAATCGCCAAGTAGTTATTCCTTTTTCTATTGGTGTTGTTTATCAATATGAAGTTACCTGTGATGTTGTGCCTATGGAAGCTTGTCGTTTACTGTTTGGTAGGCCTTGGTTATACGATAAGTATGGTACCACAATGGTCACTTAAGTACTTACTCTCTGTTTATTAATGGGAAGAAAGTCACACTGACGTCCCTAAAACCCAATGAGATTATTAAGACTAAATCAAGTACTAGGCCTGATAGATCTTTATTTATTAGTCAAGCTGATGTTGAAAAGGAATTAGACAGTGGCAATTCTGTTTTGCTGTTACTTATGCTTGAAAATGGTGAAGATAAGGAGTGTGAGGAAGTCCCTAGTATAGTTAGACCGTTACTGTCTAGATCATCAACATCCTGCATAAGAGCATCCATGTCTGGATCATTCTCCAGATCTCCAGCATATAGAGGAACATCATTGAGTCCCTCAAACTGATCAGCTCGCTCTTCTTGAGGATCTTCTTGAGCATGATCATCATCATCAGCAACAACGGGTTCTTCATCTTCTCAACCTTGTCGAGGAGCAACATAGTTAGGATTAATCGGATGTCCGAATAATGGTGGATTATCAACATTATCAAGAACATTTATACCCGACAAGTGTTTCATACTCTCTACAAACTCTTTATGCGTAAGACGTCCTAATTAAATGTAGGACCGTCTTGAGGTAGATCAGCTGCAAAATGCCTAATGATTATCATCACAAATCTTGGAAACAAATAGAACTTCTTGTCGCTCCCAAATGATCTCAATTGCTTTTCAAAATTATCAAAAAAAGGATTGAGAAAAGTTGTACGGCTTGTTCAGCACCAAAGCAACCATCTGAGAAGCATTTTGGATATTCATCTGATCATATGACTGATGGACCTCAAAAGATAGTAGGCAAGCAACTTCCATTTGCCTCTAAGATGATTCTTGTAGTATGGGTGGGTAATGGCACTAGTATAACCCATACGACGTAGAGCACCAACACAGAAAGCCTCTGAAAAATCAGTCGGACCTTGCTCTATGTTGATATCACCTAAATGTAATATCATCCATAAGTTTCCAGCTGAGAACGAGAAAGTACGTCCTCCAACAGTAGTGCGAATGTATGTATGATCACCCATCTACACTTCTCGGGCTGAGTTCCAAAACTCCCGAAGGAGACTTATCACCAACGGAGGGTTCTCAGTCATAGCAAATCGAATACGAGAATGTGCAAGAAACTGTAGGACACCATGAAACTCAGGTGTGCATCCCGAGTGAGTAATGCTGAGATCGATCGCACCATTGAGTTCTATGACAAACACGCGAGCACCTTGTCCTGCCATACCTGCACAAAACCAGACAAAAACGACAAGAAAATAAAAAGTTAGAAACAAAAATTTCCTAAGTGTCACTACCACCTTCGTGTGACGTCATCACGAGGATAAACCTCTTTGTGTGACGTCAGCACAAAGTGTTCTTCGTGAACCCAGAAAACATCTCCATACGATGTTAATATTGATCGAAATCAACAAATAACATCAACTTGGACTTGTTTTCATGAAGATCATTGATTAAATGCCTAGAAAACAAATGAAAATTGATTTAGATGAAAATGAAGTGGCATGTTCTTCGTGTTCTTCATCTGCTCCGTGTGAATAGTGACCGAACCATAAATTCTTCAGTTAATCTTGATTTTAAACATGTTAAAGTGAACTTTTGTTAGATTTAAGGTGTACAAACATCAATTAATCCAATTCTCAAGTCCAGTTTTAGTCCAAATCATCAAAAATCAAAGATTCAATCCTTGGTTCGTCCATGTTACTGTTCACGCGAAGGAAAATTTAAAAAGCGGGCATTATAACGACTTGTAATCGTTAATTTTCATAATTAATACATCAATAATGTATCCTAGATTGGAATTATACCAACAATCCTGGATGAAAAACACGAAAAGTAGATGAAATAGATCGAAAAAGGGAACGGATGAAAAGTGGCACGAAGTAGACGAAGTTCGTGTGGTAATTTAGGGTTAATTTTCGATAATGGTAATTAATGAAGTGTTAAAACCCATATTTATATTCAGAGCTTCGTGGGCCGGGCCGAACACTTAGTTTGTGGGCTGCGTGATGATGTCAGCGCGAGGCATGCTGACGTCAACACGAATGAAGTCGAATTTTCAGTTTTTAAATCACACGAATTGCTTTCCATAGCCAAATTTTGTCAATTTTCCCAGAAAATTAATCTTAGAAAAATTATACATTTTCAGAGAACATAAACTTGTAGATACTCATTACCAAAAACCTGTATCTACTCGAATATGCAATCGTAAATCATTCGTACTAACTTTTCATCAAAATAATGTATCAAATAAATCTTACATTATAATCTTGACATAAAATCGATTATTTCTTCATTGATGTTTAACTCAACAAATGCAAACTTACATCAAAACATATTCAATGTATAATGCATTACAAATACATCAAATTATCGTATCAACAACCTATCACATTACATCTTAGGTTGTGATCATGATAATACAAAAATAACATGTCACACTAATTCTTAGGTTAATGGTCTTCATACATCATTCATCCTTTGATGTATACTTATCTGGTGTAATATTCATATGATTAATGATACACACTGATCAACCAACGACCGTATTCGAAATTTGATATCTGTAACCTGCACACTTAACAAACTTCATCAATGCATCAAAATCAACAAAATATTAAAAATATGCATAACAATCAAAATCTTAACCTAACGATCAAAAATCTAAGGCAAGTCTAATCTTGGTCAAGCATACTTATCAACAAAAACAATTGAAATTTCAAAAACTTACTTGAAACACATTGAAAAATATTTTGACTTTTCAATTTTCAAAAATCATTTCATTTTCTAACCTTAAACAACTCATGTCTATATTAGAAAATCCATCTTTTAAACAAACTTATACCGTAAGCAACAACACTTATATAATTCAATAAGAATCATAACTTTCAATGCTTATCAAAACTCTCGTGCAATAAGAACTAGTTTGACACACAAACTTACACTTAATAAAATAAAAATAAAAATAAACAAAAAATAAAAATGAAAATAGAAATAAAGCAAAATAAATAACTAAATGAGTTTATTTATTTACAAGAAATTCTAAGTTTCTGCAGATTAGATCAGATTAGCATTTACATAAGCCTACGGTTGAGAAACAATTCTCTTATTATTAGTTATGAACAGTGACCCAACAACGATTACCGGTATATTTGTCCTCTTAAACACTCGGTACTTCCAGTTTCCTTTGGGTTGTGACACTTTCGTATTACTTTAGCCAAGGACAGTCACCATGTAACCTAGTAAGTTACTCATGCCACATTAATTATTTGCGAACTTATGTGACCCACATTCAGATATACTCCCGTAATCGACACAAGCACTAAGATAACAAATATTCAATATATATCCAAAAACTTTCTTAAACAAACCATGAGACACTTTTTAAGATTTAAACAATTAATTGAATTTAGTATCTTGCGATTTAACTTTAATTTGCTCTTGCATTTCATTATATTTGGGAACCCGTGATTTTCGATGAGACCCGTGTAGCGAACTTTCTGACAACCTATCCCAAGTTGGAAGCTTTAGGTAGGCTAGGTATACGAAGACACCCCGAGGACATACTTGTCCGAATCTCAAAGACCACATTAGCTCCTTAATTTACATTCATTTCAATTGCATTAACATAATAGTAATATCACATTATAACTAAATTTAACTTTCATGCTCATGAATTGTAGAAACTTTTGTATATATACTGAATAAATCCTATAGTAATGCTAGATCTTTCACAGAATTTAAGGACCAGATCAATTCATTTCTGAAAAGCAAGCATTCTCAGCCATATATCTGAATATAAGTTAAGTTCAGATTTAAGGAAACCTTGCTACTTTGTGCCCACCAATATATCCTATATTGTAATCACTGAACTAAACAGTTATATTACGATTAAGCAGGCTTAAAAGCTAAAGTATCCTCACTTATAATCGTCTTACAGCATCAACTTTAATCTCTTCATATTTTTGTCATTTTCTAATTTTTCACATTTTTATGGTTTTTATGACACTAAGAACTTTTTTTGTATTTTTATGACTTTAGCTATTTACAGACACAAACTTACAAAATTAGTTCTTTGAAATATTTAATATGAATAAGCATTCTTCATCCCATTGAGAAAAATTAACTTCTCAAATTGAGTCTTATCAAATGCTTTGGTATATAAATCGGCTAAATTAGCATCGGTTATAACCTTTTCCAAATGAATCAACTTCTTTTGGGCACAATCACGCAAGAAATGATGTCTAATATCAATATGCTTGGTGACCTTATGCATGACAGGGTTATTTGTGAAATCTATAGCTGACTTATTGTCTATTCTAATAGGAGTATCAAGAAAATCCATACCGCAGTTACGAAGTTGTTGCTGAATCCACAATACCTGGGAACAACAGCTACCAGCGACCATATACTTTGCCTCACATGAAGACTGAGCAACATATGTCTGCTTCTTGCATTGTCACGATACTAATCTTCCTCCTAAAAACTAATAACCTCCAGTCATAGACTTTCTGTCATTGTTACAACCGCCAAAGTCCAAATCAGTATATGCAACAAAATCAAACGTTCCCCTCATAGGATACCATAGACCATGCCCTTGGTTTCCCTTAAGATAACGTAGAATACGTTTTGCTGCAGTCAAATGTGACTCTTTTGGACTAGTTTGAAATCTAGCGCAAAGACAAACAGCGAACATAATATCTGGACGCGAAGCAGTCAGATACATTAATGAGCCAATGATAGCACGATAATAAGTTGCATCCACAAGTTCATTTTTAGGATTAAGAACTCCCAAGCCATGATTCTGCTGAATAGGAGTACCATATGTCTTTGATTCTAACATCTGAAACCTCTCCAAGATGTCATCGACATACTTAGACTGGTGAATAAAGAATCCATCTCTCCTTTGATCAACTTGTAGTCCGAGAAAAAATTGAAGTTCCCCCATAGCACTAATTTCAAATTCATTTTTCATGCTCATTTCAAACTCTTTGCACATCTTTACATTAGATGAACCAAAAATGATATCATCCACGTAAACTTGTACAATTAGATAATCTCGCTTCTTCCACTTGATAAACAATGTGTTGTCTATTGATCCTATTGTAAAATAATTTGTCAACAAATGTGTCGACAACTTTTCATACCACACTCTGGGTGCTTGATGCAATCCATAAAGAGCCTTATCCAGTTGATATGCTCTTCTTGGATAGTTCGGATCTTCAAACCCCGATGGTTGGTGAACATATACTTCTTTAATTTTACCATATAAGAAGGCACTCTTAACGTCTAACTGATACACCTATATACCTTTGAAACTTGCATAGGCTAAAAATAACCTTATAGCTTTAATCCTAGCAACTGGTGCAAAAGTTTCGTTATAGTCATATCCTTCTCGTTGTGCAAACCCCTGAACTACCAACCGTGCCTTATTCCTAGTAACAACCCCTTTGTCATCTCGTTTGCATTTAAATACCTAACGAGTTCCAAATGGTTCTTTACTTCTAGGCATATCTACTAACTCCCATACTCCAAGTTTTTCAAATTGAGCTAATTCTTCTTGCATAGCTTCAACCCAACATGGATCTTGAAGTGTTGCCTTAACATTCGTGGGTTCTACTTGTGAAATGAAACCAGAATATAAACACTCAGTTATCAATCCAGTGTCTTTCACTTCACAAAACAGACTAGTCAGTTCCTTATTCAGCTGATTTCTCGTTCGAACAGGTTTTGTAGCATTACCAAGAATATTTTCAACTGGATGATCTTTATTAATTCGATATTGAGGAACCAAATCAACATTCACACTTTCTCCTAAAATCGTTCTAATTTGAAACTCAGGAGAGCTAAAATCATCTTCCGATTCTTCAGAAATGGGATCATCATCAGGCAGTGAAACCTTTGATGGAGTAAGTGATGTAGTGTTCTCGAGTTCACAGTCATCTGTATCTGTTCGTTTATTTTTGTCCTTACTACTTTCACCAATAACAGTAGATTGAACTTTGGTTGGAGTAGTATCGACATTTTGAGCAGGAGGAGATGTAGAAGTGGTGGAATAATCCATATGATCTCTTAAAATGATCACATCATCCACTGTTTCAGGATATGAATAAGAAGCAGGACCATGTAATGAACAAAACACATTGTCATAATCGAAATTTCTGCTAGTTCCAGAATGTACAGCGTGTTTATGATCGACAATCTTGACATTAGTGCCCAAGTCAACTTTGCTGGTCAATTTGCTATAAACCCGTCGAATTGGAGTACCCGGGTTATAACCCATGAAAAATCCCTCTTCAATCTTTGGATCAAACTTTGACTGAGGTAGATAGTTCAAGAAAATACATGGTACACCAAATGGTTCAACATTCTCTAAATTTGGTTTCTTCTTATGTAGAAGCTCATAAAATGTCTTATTATGACGCTTAACTACATAAACCCTATTTATAATATGACAAGCTGTATTCACTGCCTCCCCCCAAAACATAGTAGGGAGCCCTGAATCAGCAAGCATTGTTCTGGCTATCTCGATTAGAGTCTTATTCTTTCTTTCAGCAACTCCATTCTGTTGTGGTTCATACGGTGCACTGAATTGATGTTGAATTTCTTTGGACAAACAAAAGACTTCCAATGTCTTATTCTTAAATTCAGTTCCGTTGTCACTCCTGATTATCTTAATACGAACTCCATAAACATTTTCAGTTTCAACAAAGAAGTTGATCAAAATCTATGGAGTCTCATCTTTCAATTGAAGAAAGAATACCCATGAGAATCTCGAGTAATCATCAGTAACCACCAAACAGTAATACATTCCACCGATACTTCTTACATTCACTGGACCAAACAAATCCATGTGAAGTAGCTCAAATGGGCTGACAATAGAATTTTCTTGCTTCGGTTTATGGGCAGACTTTTGTTGTTTCCCTTTCAGACAAGATACACATTTGTCTTCCATTTTAAACCGTTTCATGGGAACACCTTCAACCAAACCATGTCTGACAATATCATTCATCTTTCGGAAATTAATATGTTTCATTCTTCTATGCCATAGCAACGATTCAGATTCGTTTGCTTTAGTCAATAAGCAAACTGACTCCTTTGGATCATCAACACCTAACACAATGCCATATATGTCTCTCTTCTTAGGAGCTTTTAGCATGATCCAGTCTTCAGGAATAACATATCCCGGTTTCAAAATAAGTGCTTCTTTCTCAATAAAATGGACATGATTACCCTTGTCACAAATCTGAGAAACACTTAATAAATAATGTGACAATTGTTCCACATAATTGACTTTCTACAGTGTTATCTTCCCATTGACAACATCACCTTGGCCCGAGATGTTGCCGCATTTGGGACCTGCGAAATTAACGTAAGAACCATGTACATCTTTCATAATTGGACAACACATGCTTTTCCCCTGTCATGTGCCGAGAGCATCCACTGTCAACATACTGAAGACTGATAGCCTTCCTTGGTTCTCTCTACACATATGAGAACAAGATGGTTAGTTTCTGAAGGGAACCCAAACCTTCTGAGGTTTGGATTTACGGAAATCATCTCTAATTATTAATTCGGTCCAATATCCATCGCTCTGTAATGGAGCCTTGGATGAAGATGGTGTCACAAACTGTTTCTTAGGTGAAGTGAAACGAGTCTTAGGAGGAGAATTCCTTGGTGAATGAGTACCAAATATAGATTGACTCCTAATCGATCATACAATTTAAACAAACTATTAATTCTAGAAGGAGGTGATCGATTTTGTTGAGCCATCTTCCTAGGTGAATTACTCCTTTAAGGTGAAGGTCCCTGTCGTTTTGGTGTCTTAGATCTATTGTCATGAGCAACAATGTCTGAGTCACTAGATGCTCCAGAGGACATACCCTTTTCTGTTCCTATTAGGACAACAACTATAAACATGACCTACTTCATAACAATAAAAACAGGATTTTTTTAGCTCTTGCTTTCTTAACTTTAACATCAAACTCAGCTGAAGTCATGCCTAAACATTCCTTAAGTTCAATTGTGGCTGACTCTTCTTTTGATAAACCAGTTGACTCATTTTTATCGAAAAAGTGTACTTTCTTTTGAGAATTCTTATGAGTCGAGTATGGAGTTAAGGGGACTCCACAAGATGTAGATTCATCCTTATTCCATACTTTATCAATCTTGTCATGATCTATCTTTTCAAAATCAATTTCAGTGGATGTAAAAACAGTGTCACATCCCTTCATTGTAAAACATTTAATACTCTTATCAACGGGACAAGTTGAATTCACTTAGCTAGACCCATTTTTAGGATCCACTAGCATCATAAACTCCATTTTTAGGATCCACTAGTCTGACAAAAGAACTTTCTAGCTTATGTTTCTTGCTAAGCTCTTTTATTTTATCAATTGAGCTTTTAGAGCTTTTAGGGGTCTTAAGATCAACATTTTGATTTTTGATATGTCCATTTATATGCATATTCCCATATCATTTATAAGTCGTTTTAAGCTTAATTATGTGCAAATTATATGTATATTCGATGCTTTGATGGTATTGTTAGTGATTCCAGGCTTAGAACAGGTACATTGATTAGAAATAGCATATGGAAGGTTAAAAGATGCATTAGGATGATTCTTGGACGAGTACGAGTGAAGATGAGTTGAAAAATACAAGTTTCGTGAATTCTGGAAGCTTATGCGGCGCATGGATGTGGTGTGCGACGCACAGAAATGTGTAATTTTGGTCAGGGAATTTGGCAAAAGTGCCTGTGCGGCGCACAGGAGAGTCATGCAGCGCATATCGGGCATGGAAAGTCTGAAATATGGAAATTTGCGAGTTTGTGCGGCGCATGGAGCTTATGTGCGGCGCATAAAATAGGTCGGCTGAAGGGTTTTGATTTTTCACTATAAATACAAGACCAAAACCCTCCCATTCGATATACAATCACCTCTAGTCGATTTTAGGGTTCTTTGGGGCAATACTCAGCAGCTTTTTCGTCCATCAAGGTCTAAGGGTTGTTCGTGAACTTCAAGGCATTCGGTTATCGATTTTCTTAGCTTCAACTTGTTTACTACACATTGGTACAATATGTTCTCTCATACTTTTACTCTTTGTGCTTCGTTTATGATTATGAGTAGTTAAATAATTCGTCATCCACTGAGATGAAGTGATACATTGGTTATGGTTGCATATTTTTAATCCAAGTTGATTTTATTAACGTTATGTCGTGATCTTAATGAATCGTTTTCTTGTTCTATATTATTGTGCTTGTTTGTAATTCTTACATGCTTTGTCGATTGTGTCGGAAGTATATAAGTTTGATTTCAATTATTTGTCTATGAGTAATTGGTGCTAGTTCATGGAGTGATAGTAAACGACATAGTAATTATAGGAAACGATTTGTTAATTGGATTTAATAGTTGATGGTGTCACATTAATTTCAAGTAGACATGATTGTTAATACTAAACCAAAATAAATTAAATAATTGGGGTAAATCTTGTTAAACGTTGGTGGTGCCAATTTTTTAGGATTGAACTAGTTAGTTAATGGGTTTGAATAGAGTTATAAGCTTGTCGACCACCAAGTGAGTTTCTTTGTTCGAGTCTAGGTTATCTTTTCAACATATTTGGATTGGGTCTTAATTTAAATGCAACCTAAGTTAGTGTATCACGAAGTCGAAAGTGGATGATCTTCTTATCCTATTTGATATAAAACAATTTTCTTTTCGATAAATTCTTAGGAATTTCTAACTCTTTCAATCAACTAACTTTTTAATATAAAATCAAGATGACGTGGTGTCTTTAAAAAACCAAAATTTTTTTAACTACTTAAAACTCGCTAGCTCTTTGTAGTCTCCGTGGAACGAACCTTTACTTGCTTTAATCTATATTGCATACGAACGGGATCTACTGCCTGATTGTGTGTGGTATTCAATTCGGAGTATTTTTAAGGATTTTAATTTAACTAGATTTTCACACATCAATTTTCTGAGACAATTGGAGAAATTTCACCAATATCAACCTTCTCAGAAAGCTGTGTTAGAGACTCTGTGTAATTATCATTAAATGGACCTCTAACTTCTTTATAATTCAAACCTAAACCACTTTTATCTTTTGAATCCCGTGGTACAGGCTTTTGCATCTGCATTGATCTTATTAATTCAGATCCCCTAATTTGGTCCAATCTTGCATTAAGCTTAACTATCTCCAGTTTTGCATCAACTAATTCTTTCTCTTTCGTAGAAAATTCTTCAGTTAGTTGAGCATATTGTTCATTTCCCACTTTTTCAATTAAAACTAACTCTTTTAATTTTGCTTTTAAGGCAAGAATATCCTTATCAGATGCACGAATCTTATCTTGATAAAGACTTTCTTGTTTTACCAAACCAAAAATTTTGGCAAACAAAAAGTCATTTTATTTCTTAAACATGGAGTTTTGAATAGTTAAGTTAATAACGAACTCATTCAGAATAAACACCTCAAGTTTTAAGTCTTACACCATTTTACAAACGTCAACAATAGAAAGTAAAGAACAAGATACCTTCTGATCTGCAGCCTTGCAATCTGCCATGTATGCAACAAAGTCCTCAGTTGTCATACCTTCAGGTATCACGAAGTTCTTCATTTGATCTTCAATGCTCTTCTTAGAAATGTCATCAACAGGTATAGATGACTCTTCTTTTTCTTCAGGTGCTTTCACAGCTGTCATGGGTTCACTCAGATCTCACAGTCTTAGCAACATTACGTACATTCTGCTTAACTATCTCAGATGCACTTTCTTCACTTGAGTATACAGCATAATCAATCGTTGCAACTACCTCATCATATACTTCTACCATGTAGGCATGATTCGAGGTATCATCAGATTGTGTATCCCATTGATAAGTACCATCCGGATTCTGAACAACAACGGCCATTGACTCCAAAAATGGTGACGAAACTGGCTGTTGTGGAGTAGCAGGAAATGTAATCATTGCTTGAGTTTTCTGATTACTTGGAGTAATACCGCCTTGATTGTAATTTTGACGACCAACAACGATATTATCAATCCTCTTAGGTCGTTGACACTCTCTTGCAAAATGACCAAATCCATCGCAATTGAAACATTTCACCTTTGATTTGTCAAAGCCCTTAGTGCCATTTCCTATAGGTCTCCCAGTTCTCTGAGTGAATCTTCTGACCTTAATAGTGAGCATAGCAGCTGCCATTGTAGATCCATTTCTTCCAAATCATCAGGATCTATCTGATTGTAATCCTCATCAATCACTGCTGGATCAGTAATCTTTCTTCCGATAAATGTTTCATGAGCATTACAAAAGGCTGAGTAAACACTCATTCTGCAGAAGTCATACTCATTGACATAGAGTGAAAAGACTGTACATTGCTCTTGACATTCGTATTTGCATTGTCATAAGCAACATATCCAACAAGACCTTCAGCATCTACTATGAGTGTATCTTCAACACCACTTAGAAATGCATTGTTTCCCGAGCTAGAACTTGCTAAATGAACAAACTTAGCATGATACAATGATGAATCTTGAGTGAAATCCGAGTGTGTATCTTTAATTCTTCTCTTCATATCTCTGTTCTTAAGCTTGGAAACCACCTTCTCAAAGTCCCATGAACTATATTCTTGATCATCTTGAAGTTGATGAACATACTCGGTCCATGACTTAGGTAGTGAGTCCAAAAACTTATCAACTAGCTCAGTATCAAGATAAACAACCTCAAAATACGATAACTCAGTAGTCAAATGACTGAATCGAGTGATGATCTCATCAAGAGATTCTCCTTTCAGTCCGTTGAAGGCTTCATATTGACGCTTCAGAAGCTTGATACGGTTTTTCTTCAAAGTTGCATCACCCTCGTAATATCTTTCGAGAGCATCCCATAAGTCCTTTGAAGTAGTATACTTTTTGAACAAATGTATACTATCTTGAGGTAAGGCTATAGTAAGAATGGACAAGGCCTTTCCCTCAATAGCATATCTCTTTCTTTCTTCAATCGGCATATCAGCATAAGTATACCTACCGATCATACCGTTCTTTTCATAAGAAGGCCAATCAAAACCTTGAGTTATCATGAGCCACATGTCCATATCAGTGAGACGAATGTAGTCTTCAAATCGTCTCTTCCACATCCAATAGTTTTCCATACGAAATAACTTTGGTGGTGTGTTTCCACGACCAACCTCATGATCGTGCATGATCATCTGGCTAAGTCATTTCGAATCTTTTGAAGTCAAATCAATCAAAATAACAAAAGTATGTGCGGCACGAGGTCACACGAAGTACACGTGGTACGATGTGAAGCACGAAGGACACGTGAGAAGTACGTGACATGAAGACAAACTAGGTGTATAAGAACACGAAGATCAGTTCGTGCAGACGTGGCGCGAAGTTGACACGAAGTCAGGTTAGTGCTGACGTAGGCACTAAGCAAGGATCACCTCGTGCTGACGTAAGCACGAGGTCGCACGAAGTTACACACGAGCTAAAGGAAAAACACTAATTTTGAATTGATTTTGCAATCAATAACAAATCAAACAATCTTACACCTTCTAGTAATCAACCTTAGGGCTCTGATACCACTTGTATGGTCCTATGGTTGCGTGAATCGTAATAAGATGTGATTCGTTATGTCAAAAGTGCGGAATCCTCTTGAGATAACTAGATTGCTATTACCTTTTGCTGATTAATGAGTAATTAATCAACCTAAGGAGATCCACAAAGCTTGTGGTTCGTGTAGGAGGTCACACGAGCAACAAGTATCCTTAATTCGTGATTATATCAACTTATGAATATGATCGATCCCTAATTTCGTAGATTAGGTTTGTATTTATACTAAAAGGGTGTTGGTTCGTGTGGGCTTTGGCCTTTATTGAAGTAATTAGGCCCGAAACAATAACCAATCGATCTCCCTCGTGCTGATGTCAGCACGAGGTCAGTCCTACATGCTGATGACGTCAGCACTAGGTACGACCCCTAGGTTCTTTGTTTGGTTTCATTTGGCTCGTACACAACATCCAACCATCGTTTAAGTATTCTACGACACTTATAAACCTTGATCTATGTTCTTGTACCTGCAAAAAAATATAAAACACACAAACAAAATACAAAACATAAACAAATATAATATTTTCGTTCAAACGTAATCATTAAATATCAACACAAGTTCTTATTCAAATGATTACAAACATAGTTCCTAAAAACATAAACGATAATCAAATCTATGTTGCGATTGTCACAACAAATCTGCATCTACATGGCCTGATCACTAAAATCAGTGATGATTGTCATGAAACTGATGATAATGATCTGGTTGCCATGATTGCTAAAACCTTTAACAGGTTTAAACATAAATCTAATAGATTTAATGCGCCAACAATGCTTCCAGCTCCAACTCTCTGTATAAGGCCAATCTTACATGTTATAAGTGTGTTAAGAAAGGTCATTTCATGAAGGAATGCAGATCTAGTCAGTTGAACAATCAAACTGGTCCCTCTATCCCCAATTTAAATAGGCATGATGATAGCTATAAGGCAAAATACAATAACCTTACGGCCCATATTGCCCTCTCGTCACTTGAAAAAGAGAAGAATAAGTGTATGATGGCTAAAACTGAAGAGAAGTGGGAACTCTCTAATAACTCATCTAATAATGATGAAGAGATTAGGGACATGTGTTTTATGGCCTTGGAAGACCAGCAACATGTGGTAAAAGATGATGTCATTACAGGAAGATAGGTCAACATCATTTTGAGAAAGGTGTGTGTGTGTGGCTGTCCTAGATGAATTTGAATAAGGATAAGAATTCAGTTGTGTAAGTTTGTCTTGTTTTGGTGACACCTGATCGTGGGAGATGAAGAATACAAGTGGGGACCAGAGAGAGAACCTTCCACTACCCTACAGTTGTAGAAAGTGTTCTCTATTCCTATTGGTTGATTTATAACAACCTTGTAATAGTTGTCTAGGGTATAATATTCCTTGTCTGATGTAATTCGTCTATAAATAGAGGCTGCCTTTTATTGTAAAAATCAGAGTGTGTTTATGAAAGATTGATAGAGCTGAATTTTAATCATTTTAAAAATCTTCTTTACCTTTATGGATCTTTGATCTTGGTGGTTTGAAGTGGTCCCTTTATTAGTAATCTTGGTGGCTTTGCCTTTATAGATTATTGTGGTGAGATCTTAAAAATCTTCATTACTTTTATCTGTATTCGTGGTGGCTCAGCCTTTATCAAATATAGTGGTGGTTTTCGAGTGTTTCCGGTATTTGATTCTGGTGGTCCAGTCCGTTACGAGTCAAGTATTAGATTTTTATCAATCCTTGTTTATTTGTTCTTGTTTTTCATTGTTGTACTATTTGTTCTTACAGTCAGATTGGGTGTGTTTGTCATAAAATCCAGGAAATTCCTATAAAAATAGTTTATATTCCGCTGTGCTTGTGTTTTGTGAGCTGACTCAGTCTGACTTTGAGTATTTCAACTCAATTTAACATCAGATTGGTATTAGAGCCAGGTTCAAAAAGGTTTCTTAATCTATTTGTCCTTGGAGTTGTGTTGTTTGAAAGTTGATCTGAGTTTCCTTTGTAAAAGAATGGCTTATAGAAGAAATATGACTTTAGAAGAAGCTCATAATCTTATAAGGGATAGACAGATCGAAGCTCTCGAAGAACAGCTTTGAAGCGTTGTTAATCTGTTAGAAGATGGTGGTGTGAGGTTAAATAGAGAAGATGTTGCTGTTAGTGACATGGGTTCTGGATCTGATAGTACTCCTAGATGTTCTAGCGAGTCTGATGCTTCTAGTTAGCCTAGGAGAAGGCATAGGAGGCATAAGGTTGATGTTAAAGATATTAAGTTAGACCCACCATATTTTGTTGGTTCTTCTAACCCAGAAGATTACTTTGAATGGCTTCAGATTATGGACAAAATTATGGAAATTAAGGGGTATGATGACAGAAAAGGTTTCAAGGTTGCTGTTATGAAGCTGAGTAAGTATGGATCAGCTTGGTATGAAAACATGAAGGGTGAAAGATAGTATAAGGGTAAAAGCAAAGTCAAGACCTTGTCAAAGCTGAAGGAGGTTATACAGAAGCGGTTTGTTCCCCAAGCTTATAAGCAAGAGTTGTATATCCATATGAACAGCTTGAAACAAGGAAGTAAGGAGGTTGTGGAGTATATAAGGGAGTTTGAACAACTTAAGATGAGAACAGAGGTGAAGGTAGCTGAAGAACATACTATTGGACGATTCATGGGTGGTCTGAATTCCTTAATTGTTGGGAAGATGGAGTTGCAGCCTATGTGGACGTTTGAAGGTGTGTGTAAGTTGGCCATTCAGCTTGAAAGGCTAATAAAGAAGAGGTCAGCCTACAAGTCAATTCCTAAACCTATTGTACCTGCCAAGAATCCTATCTTTAAAGAAGTTAACTTTGGAAAAGAGAAAGTTGGAGAAGGGTCCAAGGAGCCTAAGAAGAGATGTTTCAAGTGTCATGGGTATGGACATTTCCAAGCTCAGTGTCCCAATCTGAGGGCTCTCACACTGAATGAAGTTGAAGAACTGGAGGCTGAAGTTGAGTATGAAGATAAGTGTATTTATGATGAAGATCCTAGTGAAGAAGAGTTTGTTGAAGCTGCTGTTGGTGCTATGTTGGTAATTAGAAGAGCACTACATGCTAATGAAGCTCCTGATGATAAAGCTCAAATGGAAAACATTTTCCATTCAAGGTGCACTATCAAAGGAAAGGTGTGCAGTCTGATTAATGATGGAGGAAGTTGTGCTAATGCTGCATCTACCTATATGGTTGACAAACTGGGTCTTTCAACTACCAAGCACCCACACCTATACAAACTATAATGGCTCAGCCCAGGCAATGAGGTAAAAGTTAATCGCCAAGTAGTTATTCCTTTTTCTATTGGTGCTGTTTATCAAGATGAAGTTACCTGTGATGTTGTGCCTATGGAAGCTTGTTGTTTACTGTTTGGTCGGCCTTGTGTGAAGTCCCTCACTCAATGGTTTAACCCACAAGTGTAGAATAACAAGTTAAGTAATCACTAGATAGGACTAGTATTAAACGTCAAGTAAGCACTAGATTGGACTAGGATTACGATAAATATGAATGCAAGAATATATATATAACGTAATACGTACTTAAGCAATATAAGGATAAGCAAGTAAGTAAATGGTGAGACACAATGTAATTTTCAAGTGAATTTCTTTATTGATGTTAAATAAAATACAAGGTTGTTGTGGAACAAGATATTACAAAGTAAGTATCTAAACAACCTAAGAATTACAAGTGATCTAATCTTTGCTAAATAAACTCTTTGATCGAAATACTTAAAGTTGTGAAGTATGACTGTTTAGATCGAGAGTATTTGAGCAAAGGCACCAAATTGCAAAAGTATAGGCAAAAAGAATAAATATAATAATCTTTTTTCCGTACAAATATGGTTACATGCATTTATGGAAATTACTTTAATTCCTTAAATGCATTGATTAAAGTACAGGAATAAAGTCACATGATAATGACCTGTCTTCTAATTAACCAACTACCTTTACATGCGTGTAAGGCTTTTAACAAAGGACAAATGGATTGTCCGGGTAAAGGCATGTAAAGGCATAAAGTCAATTCCTCGTAATCAGTGTTCAGACTTGTAAGTTCTAGAACACTGACAAGGACTCCAGTCAAGAGATCTTGTAAGTCTTCCAGTGAGCTCCGCTATTTTGTCAAACTTCTTTCTTCAGACTTCAGTCTTCGACTTCAGTGAGAATGTTCTTCAGTGAGATGATCTTTGACTGGAGAGAAGTCCAGTGAGCAAATCTGGTGGAATCCAGATTCTTGTACAAGTAAGTTGTTCACTTGTCTTCACATAATTTCTGGACAAATCTTCAGAGGGCTCCAGTAATCACGTCTGGAGCGAGTCCAGTAAATCTGGACCTAACAAATTCCCCCTATTTGTTTAGAAATTATGCAAGGATTTTCAAGCTTTTATCTATACAAGTTTGTGCTTGAAAAATCTATGAAAATTTTGACTAAGTCTAATTTGAATTTCTGGAGAGCCACTTTATAGATCATTAGTGTTCCCAGTTTGTACATTTTAATTTCTAGACTTAATCTGGATAAGTACTTGTGAAAAAATAAGAATTGCAACTTATATTTACAGACATTAACTTGAGAAAAGTTACAATTTTATCAACATAAAATAAATACATGTACAATATCAGAGTCAGGCCTTTTTCTTTTCAGCATGCCCAGCTGGCTCTTCAGTGGCCTTCCTCTTTACACCTGGAGATGAAGACGTAGTAAGAGAAGTCCTTAAGCCCAGCTCCATCTCCATCATTTCCTTCCTCATCCATTCCTTGCCAATCCTCTTCATAAAGTATTTAACATCCTGGGAGACATCTTTACCCCTGAATGAAAGACCAATCTCTCTTAATTCTGACCACCCAAAAGCCCTGATTGAAGTGTCTTTTCTTTCATCTGTAAAGTTCCCTTCTCTGAAGAGTTTGACATGGAACTTAGAGAAGTTGTCATGATTTTCTGCCAGATGGATCTCAGCACCCAGTATTGATCGGACATTAGCTCTAAATTGTGATAAATGTTCATACTTTTCTTTTGTCTGAGCCCTTTTCACCATTTCATCCACTTCCCTGGACACCTTTCTCTGTTCAACAACTTGTTGAAAATTTTCTTTATTGATACTTTCAGTTGTGTTCAAGGGAATGAAGGTGCTAAGATCTGCATCTCTAGCAGCTTTGGATTTTCTGGCTGGTGCCTTAGGCTAACCCTTAACCTTCTTCCTATATTCATGCTCTAGAGCAGTTGCATTACTCCTTACTTGTTGCTGGAGATTTTTCAATTCTTCTCTTCTCTGGGCAATAAGATCCAGTATGCTCACACCATAAATTTCAGAATCATATACTTGTTCATCCTGAGCATACATGGATCGAATATAGACGTCATCCAAGGCATCCAGACACTTCTTCAGCCTAGGATCATCCTTCATCTTTTTGTAAACTTCAATTTGTATGCCCAACCTGCCAGCGTTGTAAGATTCCAGAGTCCCATGCCTGGCCATATCTAACTGGTGGGCAATCAACTCATCTTTTAGATTCTTCTTGAAAGTTTCAATCAAGATGCACTCTTGCTCCAGTCTCTTTGCCTTGGTCTCATCAGCAGACACATATTCCTCTTCTGCTTCATCTGTTGGTTCCCCAGACACCACTTTCTTTCTCTTGAGACTTTTCATTGTGGTTGGGATGTCTAGGAACTCTTCAAATATTGGCTCACTGGCATCAGTACCAACAGCCTCTTTCTCAACTTGTCCACTGGCTTCAGTACCTGTGACATCTTCTCCAATAACCTTCTTCCAGACTTCGATCTTCTTCTTAAGATCAACAACCTTCTCTGTACCAGAACCAGAACCTTCTTCCTTGGAAGCATCTCCAGATTGAAGATGATTCCACACCTGATCCAGCTTATGTCTGTCAGCAGAGTCAAATGTTGGACCAGACACTGGAGCAATGTTGTTCACAGTTTTGCTCAACTGCATCCCTTCCTTTTTAATTATTTCAAGATCCTGAGGAAAGTGGCGAGGCAACTGGGCGTCGATCATCTTCATTACTTCAGGCAACAACCTATCACAAAGATTTCTAAGGAGAGTTTCAGACACCTCCTCAGTGATTTCTTTCAACATATCTCCCCTGAACTTTCTAACAACTTCATCACTGAGGGTGCTGACCACTGAGTTTTTCTCCAGGGTTGGCCTGCTGTCCAGAGAGCTTATTCTGGTGGTCAAATTCTGAACTTCACCAGTCAGACTTGCCAGAGCTTGAGCAACTTCAGTTTGAATGGCAGTCCGAGCACTTTTCACCACATCCCCCTTGATTCCCTGGACTGCAACTTGTATTGATTCAGAATTTCTATTTGTTGCCACGACAAGTTCATCCAGCTTCCCCTGTACCCATTCCATAAGCAGTAAGCAAACTGGAGCTGTGTCTGGTTTATCTGAGCTAAACCTCCAGAACTGCCACCCAAACACTCAACAAGGTGAGTGAAGAAATATCTCCATGAATCTGTCAGCCTGCTCATATATACAGTGCCCTTCCTAATCAGCTGACCCTTCTCATCTACTATCTCCGTGTGCCCATCAACCTGCACACTTCCCTGGTATTGATGCCAGAGGGAATCTCAACAAGCATTTCATTCTCATCAAAGTAATTCATCCTCAGGGCATCTCTGAGGGAATCAACAGTAATTGTGAAGTGTTTGGTGCCTTGTTTTAATGTGTAGTATGGATTCATCACTTTCCACGTACACTGCAGTATACCAGAATTCACAAAGATAGTCGTGATACATTTTTCCCGGATTTAGAGTTAGGGCACCATAGAGTGGACTGCTCAAGAAGAAGGTGTTCAACCTTCCAATGATTGAAGTTGCAGAGTGATTTGTTGAGAGTTTGGCCATCCAGTTATTCTTGTTTATGCGGATGGCATCGGCAGAAAGAGATATATGATTTGCCTTTTTGACATTTTCAACAGGAGTATAATTTGCGGCTAGAAGATTTTTAGGAGATGATTTAGGAGCCATTTTAGATATATGAAAATGAAAGTGAAGGAATTTAAGATTGAAAACAGAAATTTAATAAAAGAGATGATGATTGGAAAGTGAATGAAGAAGGAAATAAATGAAGGAATTTGAAGATATGGGAGTAAATGATTTTCGAGATGAAACTGAAAGTGAAGGTAAATGTGGGTATTTATAGAGGAAAGAGAAAATGGAATTCAAAACGGTAATTTTGAAAAATTTCAAAACAATTTTGATCGGTTTTGACATCTGCATTTAATGTTTCCCATCACACATAAATGTATGACGGTTGACAGCCCACAAATAATTACCAACTTGCACTTTTGGTCTTCCCAAGGTAACAAAACCATCATTTAAATTGAAAAAGTCATGCTACGTAAGGTGAACAGTAACTGTCCAGCTGAAAAATTTGTATGGTTTGCATGCACTATCCTTAAGTATTAAAAAGAAATAATTTGACACAAAAAGACTCATTTTAATGCATCTGGAGGTTGACTGGACACTCCAGTTTCACTGGTGGATTAGGCCAGTAGAACATGCATTAATGGTACACTGGAGGGACACTCCAGTACGTACCCAGATTTGACCATTCTGGTAATCCTTAAACATGCACATCAACTAATATAAACAAATGAGAGGGACACATTTACAAAGCGACTGTAGTCACTTCAAACATGCACATCAACTTATCCAGTATTAATGAGAGGGACACATTTACAAGATACTAGAAACATTTTTTAGAAAAAATTGTCCAGTGAGAAAATAATTTAATAAATTCCCCTTGAAACTTAGATATATAAAAAAAAATGTGGTCTGAGTCTTTCCCCCTAGAATGGTGATCCATAAATCTATCAGTGCAAAGATAGTATCACAAAGGCGTTCGATAGCTTTACTGGTATAGATTTATAAATCTGGAATCAAAGAACCCTGCCAGTGTGACAAAGGCGTTCATAACAAGGTTCCAGATTAAGGGTTCAACATTCCCAACTCACTGACAAGATTTTGAAAAGTTTTCTCATCCAAAGGTTTTGTAAATATGTCAACAAGTTGTTTGTCAGTGGGAATAAAGTGGATTTCAACATCATTTTTCATTACACGATCGGGAATAAAATCATACCTGACATCAATGTGTTTCATCTTGGAATGCATGACTGGATTGTTTGAGATAGCAATGGCACTGGTATTGTCACAAAAGATAGGAGTCTTTGAATACTTAATACCATAATCAAGCAACTGGTGCTTCATCCAGAGTATCTGAGCATAACAACTGGCTGCAGACACATATTCTGCTTCAGCAGTGGATAAAGAAACTGAAGTTTGCTTCTTACTGGTCCAGCTCACCAGTTTGCCACCAAGGAAATGACATCCACAAGTAGTGGATTTCCTGTCTATCTTGCAACCTGCATGATCTGAATCTAAATAATCTATTAGATCTAAGCCTGAGCCTTTAGGATACCAAAGACCCAAACTGGGAGTACCTTTAAGGTACTTCAAAATGCGCTTTACAACCACCAGATGAGATTCTTTTGGGTTAGACTGATATCTGGCACAAAGACATGTTGCAAACATTATATCTGGTCTACTGGCAGTTAAATACATTAGTGAACCAATCATGCCTCTATAGGCAGTGGTGTTCACTGGCTTCCCATCAGGGTCTGAATCTATTGTTAAAGGTGCGGAATTTGGAGTAGATTTTGAAGGTGAAAAATTCATATCGAATTTTCTTAAAATATCTCTAACATGTTTTTCTTGATTAATAAAAAATAGCATCACTGGTTTGTATAATCTAGAGTCCAAGAAAAAATGTTAATTCACCCATTAAACTCATCTCAAATTTTGAAGACATGATTTTTGAAAATTTCTTGCACAAAGATTTATCAGTAGAACCAAAAATAATATCATCAACATAAACTTGTACCAACAGAAGATTACCTCTTTCACGAAGAATAAATAAGGTATTGTCAATTGCACCTCTTTTGAAACCGTTTTTTGATAAGTGTTTGGTCAGAGTATCATACCAGGCTCGAGGGGCTTGTCTGAGGCCATGCAGTGCCTTGTCCAGACGATATACCCAATGTGGATGCTTTTCATCAATGAAGCCTGGAGGTTGCTTGACATAAACTTCTTCTTCTAATTCTCCATTCAAAAATGCACTTTTTACGTCCATCTGGTAGACCTTGAACTTATGATGCGCAGCAAAGGCTAAAAACATTCTGATGGCTTCTAACCTTGCTACTGGAGCAAATGATTCTTCAAAGTCAAGGTCTGTCTGGATGTACCCTTGTGCCACCAATCTGGCCTTATTTCTGATCACATGACCATCTTCATCAACCTTATTCCTGAAGACCCATCTGGTTCCAATTGGTTCTTTCTTGCCAACAGGAGGAGGAACCAGATTCCAAACTTTATTTCGTTCGAACTGGTGAAGCTCTTCTTGCATAGCTATCACCCAGCTTGGGTCATTCATTGCCTCGTTAATCTTCTTCGGTTCAATCAGTGATAAGAAGCTCACATATAAACATTGTTCACTGAAGGCACTTCTAGTCTGAACCCCTCTACTAGAGTCACCAATAATCTGGTTGATTTGGTGAGCTCTTGTCCATTTAGAGTATTGACCAGGATCGTTTCTTACAACAATATCAGTGCAAGAATTCAATTGATTTTCTGGAATGGAATCTTGCCAGACGACTTCAAGATCTTCATCAGAATTTGTAAGATCATGATTTGCATCATGAAATTCTTAATTTAAAGGCATTTCTTGGATTACTGGCTCAAAATCCATTGAATCTGATACTGGATGAGTAGTACGAACATCTGATCCAATAACAAGTTCAGAGGGTAGTTTGAAACTTATTGAAGGATAAAATGAAGTATTACTGGGAGGTTTTTCAAATTGCACTGGTTCCAAGTCAGGATGACTGGAAACATCTTCAGATGAATCTTTATTGTAGATGACAGGATCAGATTCACCAAAGATAATTGGACTTTCTGGAGGAGAATTAAGGGTTGGCTTTTTATTGATTGCTTCATTTGACTCATCAAATGTGACATGAATTGACTCCTGGACGTTTTCCAGTCTTTTGTTGCAGACTCTGAAGGCTTTGCGAATGGCTGAATATCCTAAGAAATATCCTTCATCAGCTTTGGCATCAAATTTTCCTAACAAACTGGAGTCGTTCAGGATGTGTACTGGACATCCAAAAACGTGAAAATAACCAATATTTGGTTTTCTATTTCTTAATATTTCATAGGATGTCTTCTTGTGTATCTTCACATATACTGAGCAATTTTGAGTGTGACAAGTAGTTGCAAGTGCTTCAGCCCAGTACATTTTAGGAAGACCAGATTCAGCAAGCATATTCCTGGCAGCTTCTATCAACGTTCTGTTCTTTCTTTCTACAACTTCATTCTGCTCTGGAGTGTGTACTGATGAGAAATTCTGGGAGATGCCAGTGTCAGTGCAGAATTTCTCCAGAGTTGCATTCTGGAATTCTGTTCTATTATCACTTCTTAACTGACACACTTTTCGCTTGTATTTGAGTTCAATTTGCTTGATAAGAGCGATGACTTCAGCAGCAGTTTCATTCTTTGTCCTAAGAAATATTACCCAACAATATCTGGAGTATTCATCAACAATTACCAGGGTATATTTTTTACCAGCACGAGGCTGAACATTCAATGGACCAAAGAGGTCCATATGAAGCATATGAAGAGGTTCAGATATGCTAAAATTCTGTTGTCTTGAAACTGGTGCGTTTCTGCTTCCCCATCTCACATCCTGGACATGGCTTTTCCTTTTTGAAGGAGACAGAAGGTATCCCATCTGCAAGTTGTTTTCTGGACAACTTGTTGATATTTTTGAAATTTAAATGGGACAACCTTTTATGCCATAGCCAGTTTGTGTCTTCATCAGCCTTGGTATAGAAACACTGCTCTGAATGAGAGCTTTCCATATCCATCACATACACATTCCCTTTTCTGGGAGCAATCAATACTACCTTCCAGTCCTTATTAAATACGATGCCTTGAGAGATGTTAAATAACACCTGGTAGCCATCTGGCTTACACTTATGAGGTTATATTTAAACCCATTTACATATGCCACTCGTCTGAATTTGACTTGATCATTATTCAGAACACCGTATCCCTCAGTCTTTCTAGAACCATTATTTCCAAAAGTAATGGAGGGTCCGTCTGAAACTTCGAACTTCTCCAGCAGGGTCTTACAGCCGGTCATTGTCCTGCCAGCAACACTGTCAAGATACCAAATATATTTCTTTCGATCGCCCTGCACATCCACCAGATTATTAGTTTAAAGGCTTGCGAACCCATCGATTGATGGGTTCTCTGGATCCACAAGGATGGATCCCAGCTGGTATCTGGTTGATTTCACTTTCAAAAATAGTGGGTTTCTCAGTAAACACCACTGGAACTGACAGTTTTGAAACCTTTTTCTTTTTCTTGTCAACAGGTGTGCTCGATTTTTCTTTCTTGGAAAAAGGTTGAGTATTTTGTTTAGGGCCAGATGAAGTACCCTCAAAATTGTTAATTCTTGCAATACAACATTGAACTTGACGAGCCAGTAGTTGAAACTGACTCTCTAGCCTTAACAAAATATTTTCTTCAGATGACACCATAGCCTTTCCAGATGACTGTACTTTTGGATTAGGTGGAGGAACAACATTCTTCTTTTTCTGAACCTAGGGTTCTTTAGAAGATGATTGAGGCAAAGGTTTATTCTGCTTATCCTTCTTGACTGGAGCATTCATCTGGGGAACTCCAGTCTTAACCTCAGACAATTGAACAGGAGGAATAATACAAGTTTTGGGTGTTGTTGGTTCATCATAGATAGTGCTAGGTTTAAACAGTTCAGGCAGTCGGTCAACAACAGGTATTAATGCAACAGCATTAACATCACCCCCAGATATGCATGTTTTTTGGAGGGATATGGTTACGTGCAGCATCATATGGTTTCTTGGTCTCAAGCCATGACTGGATAACATGTTTTTCTTTTGATAAAAGATTCTCCAGTTCTTCTTTATCTTAGACCAGTTGTTCAGTAACCAAAACTTGTGCTTTAAAAGCAAGTTCAATATCTTGCAATTCTTTTAACTTAGATTGTAAGTTTGTCATTTCAGAAAAATCTATTTCAAAATTATTTGACATTTCTGAACGAACAGTTTCCACAAACATTAAATCAGAGTTTAAAGCTTCAGCAATGTCCAATTTTAACCCAGGATCAATTTCTTTGTCATAATCTATTACCTTTTTAAATAACAATGTCCACCCATCTTCCAGATGTGACATCTTCTTTCACCAGATGCTCTTCATCAGCTAGAGCCATATAACAACAATCTCTTTCCTCTTCATCATCAACTGATGAGTCATCAGAGGGAACCCATTCTTCTTTTGCCACCATGCATTTATTATTATTATCTTTCTCTGCAGACATGAAAGCAATTTGAGCCTTAAGCTTTTTGTATTTTAATCTGTAACTATCATCAGGCTTGTTATACGAAGTTGATGGACCAGATTGTGAGACAAACTGATTGGACTTACACTCTTTCATGAAATGACCTTTTCTGCCACTCTTAAAGCATGTCAGATTGGTCTTGTCAGTGGAGGAACTTGGTGCAATGTGTCCAGTGGGTCTGTTAGCTCTGGCTTTGAAACGGTTAAACGTTTTAGCCATCATAGCCATCAGATCATCACTATCAGTTTCATCATAATCTGGAGAGATATTATTCATGACTCCAGAATCCATTAATTCAGACATCATCTTCTTCATCGAAAATACATCCTCGGAAACATGGTGGTTCAGTATGACTAACCACAGGGGAACTACTGGAAGCATGATTAATAGCATCTTTTTCTGCCTCAATTCTCTGGGCTTGATTCTCTTCAGTCAATATGAAGGCTCCATACAAAGATGATAGAGTATGGGAATGCAAGGTTTTACCTTTTCTCAAGACCAAGATCATATGAGACCATTTTGAAGGAAGAATATCACAAAATTTTTCAAGAAGTATGTCCTTGTCTTTTTCTACCCCAAGCCCTCTCAACTGGTTTATGATGGACATAAATCTAGCGTAGGTACCAGTTAATGATTCATTAGGTAGGGCAAAAAATGACTCATACTTCTTATTCAAAGCCACTTTCTTGGTAACAATAGTATCATCACCACCTTCATACTGGTTCACTAGTTCATCCCACATGCTTTTGGCACTGGGATAAAGCACTAGTGTGGGAATAAGAGCTTCAGGAACGGCCCCGAGGATCATGACTTTTAAGGTAGTGTCAATATTGACCAGTCTCCTTTCCTCTTCAGACCAGTGTTCCTCTCTCTTTTCCCTCCTAGATCTTGCTCCAGTTGGATCAAGAAGTGGTTTGAGAGGACTTCTAGGAATATAGGGTCCTTCATTTAAAATTTTAAGCATATTCCTCTCAATACCAATAACATGTAATAACATCCTAGCTTTCCACATGCCAAATTCATCACCATTCCCACTGAATTTGGGAACAGGAGTGTTTGAGTAGTGCACATGCACGTGTGGAGAAGCAGGAATAGGAGGTGGTGGTGGTGGATTACTGTTAGCATGGTCATTGGTTTGTTCAAATTCATTTATGGGTGGAGGTCCAGTATTTAAAGGGTTTCCTTGTGTATTCTCTGGGTTGGCCATCGAGAGAATGCAGATCTAGGCAAGTATGTTAGCCTTCTGCTCTGATACCAATTGTGAAGTCCTTCACTCAATGGTTTCCCACAAGTGTAGAATAACAAGTCAAGTAACCACTAGACAGGACTAGTATTAAACGTCAAGTAAGCACTAGATTGGACTAGTATTACGATAAATATAAATGTAAGAATATATATAACGTAATACGTACTAAAGCAATATAAAGATAAGCAAGTAAGTAATGGTGAGACACAATGCAATTTTTCAAGTGTATTTTATTTATTGATGTTAAATAAAATACAAGGTTGTTGCGAAACAAGATATTACAAAGTAAGAATCTAAACAACCTATGAATTACAAGTGATCTAATCTTTGCTAAATAAACTCTTTGATCGAAATACTTAAAGTTGTGAAGTATGACTGTTTAGATCGAGAGTATTTGAGCAAAGGCATGAAATTGCAAAAGTATATGTTATTTGGACGAGGAAATGACTTGGTATTTATAAGCAAAAAGAATATAATATTCTTTTTGCCGTACAAATATGGTTACATGCATTTAAGGAAATTACTTTAATTCCTTAAATGCATTGATTAAAGTACAAGAATAAAGTCACATGATAGTGACTTGTCTTCTAATTAACCAACCACCTTTACATGCGTGTAAGGCTTTTAACAAAGGACAAATGGATTGTCCGGGTAAAGGCATGTAAAGACATAAAGTAAATTCCTCGTAATCAGTGTTCAGACTTGTAAGGTCTAGAACACTGACAAGGACTCCAATCAGGAGATCTGGTAAGTCTTCCAGTGAGCTCTGCTATTTTGTCAAACTTCTTTCTTCAGACTTCAGTCTTCGACTTCAGTGAGAATGTTCTTCAGTGAGACGATCTTTGACTGGAGAGAAGTCCAGTGAACAAATCTGGTGAAATCCAGTTTCCTGTATAAGTAAGTTGTTCACTGGTCTTCACATAATTTCTTGACAAATCTTCAGAGGGCTCCAGTAATCACGTCTGGAGCGAGTCTAGTAAATCTGGACCTAACAAATTCCCCCTATTTGTTTAGAAATTATGCAAGGATTTTCAAGCTTTTATCTATACAAGTTTGTGCTTGAAAAATCCTTGAAAATTTTGACTAAGTCTAATTTGAATTTCTAGAGAGCCACTTTATAGATCATTAGTGTTCCCAGTTTGTATATTTTAATTTCTAGACTTAATCTGGATAAGTACCTGTGAAAAAATAGGAATTGCAACTTATATTTACAGACATCAACTTGAGAAAAGTTACAATTTTATCAAGATAAAATAAATACAAGTACAATAAGGAGTGTGAGGAAGTCCCTAGTATAGTTAGACCGTTACTTGCTGAATTTGCTGATGTATTTCCAGAGGAATTACCTGTTGGTTTGCCACCTATTAGAGGGGTTGAGCATCAGATTGACTTGATCCCAGGGTCAATTCTTCCTAATAAAGCTGCTTATAGATGCTCCCCTAATGAGGCTAATGAGTTACAAAAACAAGTAGATGAGTTGATTGCTAAAGGTTATGTTCAAGCTAGCATGAGTCCTTGTTCTGTTCCAGCTTTATTGGTGCCAAAGAAAGATGGTTCTATGCATATGTGTGTTGATAGCAGAGCCATCAATAACATCACTATCAAGTATAGATATCCCATTCCTAGATTAGATGATATGCTTGATGAGTTGCGTGGGTCTAGTGTATTTTCAAAGATAAATTTGACAAGTGGCTACCATTAGATCAGAATGAAGGAAGGAGATGAGTGGAAAACAGCCTTTAAGATTAAAGGTGGGCTGTTTGAATGACTTGTCATGCCATTTGGACTATCTAATGCACCCAGCACTTTCATGAGATTAATGAATGAAGTGTTCAGGCCTCTTATTGGTAAGTTTGTGGTTGTGTACTTTGATGATATCCTGGTTTATTCTCAGTATGAGATGGAACACCTAGAGCATTTGAAAGTTGTGTTTGAGCTGTTAAGAAGACACCAACTCTATGGAAAGTTAGAGAAATGTAATTTTATGGTTATTAGTGTTGTATTTTTGGGCTATGTGGTTTCTAAAGAGGGCATTTCTATGGATCCATCCAAGGTTGAAGCAATCAGATCCTAGCCCATTCCTTCTTCTATTACTGAAGTCAGAAGTTTTAATGGCTTAGCCTCATTTTATAGAAGGTTCATTAGAGATTTCTCTACATTTGTAGCTCCTATAACTGACTGTCTAAAGAATGGGGTGTTCAGTTGGCCTAAGTCAGCTCAGGCTACTTTCGAATCTTTAAAGGAGAAGCTGAGTTCAGCTCTTGTCCTTTCTTTGCCTAATTTTGATTCACTCTTTGAGCTTGAATGCGACGGTAGTGGTGTTGGCATTGGAGTTGTGTTGATACACGATTGAAAACCAGTTGCCTACTTTAGTGAGAAGCTGAATGGATCCAAGTTGAATTATAGTACTTATGATAAGGAGTTCTATGCCATTATTCGAGCTGTTGATCATTTTGGTCTCACTACTTAAAACCAAAATAGTTTGTTTTATATTCTGATCATGAAGCTCTGAAGTACATTAATGGGTAGCACAAGCTGAATCAAAGACATGTTAATGGTTGAGTTTCTGCAAGCGTATTCTTTTGCCTCCAAGCATAAGACTGGTTCTTCTAATGTTGTTGCTGATGCTCTTTCAAAAAGACATTTTATGCTATCTATTTTGGAGTCCAGGGTTCTTGGATTTTCATTTATTAAGGAATTGTATGAAACTGATCCAGATTTTGGCTATATTATTTGTTCATCTCCAAATGAAGCTAAAGGGCCTTATGTTAATCAAGATGGATTTCTGTTCAAGAATGGTAAGCTGTGTATTCTAAAAGGCTCTATCAGAGATTTGTTGATTAGACAAGCACATGGAGGAGGTTTGGCTGGTCATTTTGGCATTACTAAAACTATGGAAATTCTGGGTGAACATTTTCATTGGCCTTCTATGGTAAAAGACATGTAAGATATATAGTCAAGAGATGCTCTACTTGTCAGCAAGCTAAGTCTACTTTTCACAAGGGTTTGTATACCCTCTTCCAGTTCCTAATCAGCCTTGGGAAGATCTGATTATGGATTTTATTGTTGCTCTACCTAGGACTCAGTGTGGCAAAGATTCTATAATGGTGGTAGTTGATAGATTCTCAAAGATGGCTCATTTCATTCCTTGCCACACTACTAATGATGCCACCAAAGTAGCAGCTTTATTCTTTCAAGAGATTGTTGGACTTCATGGAATTCCAAAAACTATTATCTCAGATCGAGATGTAAAGTTTTTGAGTTATTTTGGAAGACATTGTGGAAGCTGATGGGTACTAAGCTGTTATTTAGCACTTCTCATCATCTCCAAACTGATGATCAGACTGAAGTAACAAACAGATACATTGGGATGCTGCTGAGAACACTAGTGAAGAAGACTTTGAAGGATTGGGATCTGAAGCTTCCTCAAGCTGAGTTTGTGATGTGTGAAAATCTAGTTAAATTAAAATCCTTAAAATACTCCGAATCGAATACCACACACAATCGGGCAGTGGACCCGTTCGTATGCAATATAGATTAAAGCAAGTAAAGGTTCGTTCCACGGAGACTACAAAGAGCTAGCGAGTTTTAAGTAGTTAAAAAGAGTTTGGTTTTTTAAAGACACCACGTCATCTTGGTTTTTATATTAAACGTTAGTTGATTGAAAGAGTTAGAATTCCAAGAATTTATCGAAAAGAGAATTGTTTTATATAAAATAGGATTAACGATCATCCACTTCGACTCCATGACACACATTATTTAGTTGCACTTAAATGAAGAACCAATTCGAATATGTTGATTAATAACCGAAAACTAAACAAAGACTCACCCCGTACCCGTCAAGTTCGTTACTTTATTCAATTCCCTTAATTAACTAGTTCCATTACTAAGACCGGTACCCCACGACGCCTTTCATAACTTTCCTAATCAACTAATTGTTTTGGTTATTTAGATAACAATTGTGTCTATTGATTGTACCCAACCATTAACCCGTTAATTCTTATTAACTATTAATTACTTTCTACTGTACCCGTCATAGAAACAATCGCTTCTAACCAAGCAATCAAAATAACTTTTACACAACCTCAGTTACCACTAAGATCATGCAAAAACTATCTGCAATTAAAGGTAAATAACAAAGAATTAATAAGCTAAGATTACGACACAACGTTAAATCAAATCAACTTGAATTCAAAAGATTATGCAACCATTATTCAATTGTATCACTTCATCTTAGTAGATGATGAAGTATTTAGCTAGACATGACAAGACAATAAAACTAACAATCATCATATAAATAAAATCCATAATAATAATTATATGGTAATATAGTCTTGTAATTAACAACTATTAATAATAAAAAGAAGAGAATCGAACGAGTGATGGATGCTGCGGCTATATTCGGAGACTGCTTCACAAAAAGTTAAAGGCAGAAAGCTTTTTTTGTTTGTCTTTTGCGGTTCCTTCCAATTCGACAGACACCAAAAAACAAAATTCACGTAAAAAAAAAACCCAAGCACCTTCGAATTAATTGCTCTTGCCTTGGCGGCTGACTTGCTGCGCCTAATACCCCCACCTCCCGACTACTTCTTCCAAATCCCCAAAAAAATAACTCTAAAACTCTAAGCACCTTATTCGATTCCTCTCCCATCAGTTAATATTAATATAACTATATATAATAGTTGTTTCTTAATTCCCCTGTCTGCCGACCTACATAAGCCACAAAAGGGCCGCAGCCCATTTCTCTTCTTCTGGGCTGAGCCCACCTACTTCTCCTTTTTGGCTGGGCTGCCTCTCACGTACAAACACCACAGGCCCAAGTGGCTGCTCCACTTTAGGCTGCTGCTAATGTGCCAAATGGACTAAAGCCCATTCTTGCTTCTTCCTTTTGCGGCTGGCAGAGGCAACGAGAAAATAAACCACCACTTTGCAATTTCTAATCCCACAATTAATCATTGACTTGTTGACCGCATACCACGTCTCGCCGTCTTGTGTCTTGTACACTCCATTTAACCGAGTCATCTTAATGCCTTCTTCGTCTTTTTAGCTCCAATATTATTTTCATAAATGGTCTTTATTCGACACATTTTTTCATCCATTTATAACCTTATCTTTCATCACTTAAGCCATCCACCATGAAGTAATTTTGCCATCGATCTTCAATATTTAAATTTCCATTCCGCATAGATAAATTTGTTTTGAGGACAATGTTTTGCTGTCTCGTTGCTTTATTCCATGTTCTTCTTTGTAAATATGTTACAATGACTACTACACCCAAACATATATCTGTATATAATGATCACATGAGAAAAAAGTTAATGTGAATGAGAGAGGAGAAATATGTAACTAGTAGTTACAAACTTACAATGAAGTCATCAGAATCCCCCATAATCTTGAAAAGGATGCTTTCTTTAAATCATTTTCAATTAGGTAAATAGCTTCCCAGCTTGAAAACTTATATAACACTTTAGTTCTAAGAAGCTTATAATTATATAGAAGTGAAATAAAGGGGTAAGTTAAACGGACAGGTTCAACAATATCTATACTACTATATAAAATTATACCTCTAGTTGAAAGTTTACATTTTTAAGACATGCGAAAATACCATTTTAACCCTTAAGGAAACTTACACAATCATTTCATATCATCTAAAAGATATCCACTATTTTAAATCAAATATCTTTATATCAAATACCTATGCCACTCGATGTAGCTCGTCACCACCAACGTCGCCGCCGCCGACATCATCTGTCGATGCAACCACATCACTGTCACTACTACCATCGTCGCCGCATTTAATTTAAGGATTAGGCCTCCAAATGATTTCGTTTGAGGCCTCTAAAAGGAACAAAAAATGTAACCTTTTAATTTCATTTAGGGCTTTAAGGACTTTTTACTTGGAAGTACCTACTTGTCACATTTTACTTATTGAGGATCGAACAAAAAAAAATCCTACGTTTGGACAAAAACCGGCTAAACCAACTAGGTTGAGTCTACATTCAGGTAGCCATCATTTTTTCTTTTTAATTTCATTTTGATTTTTTTTTATTTAGTCATATTAATTACATAGATTTTTCAACTCATTTTTATTTTTTATATATATTACTTAATCTTTAAGCCTGTACCCTTATTTATTATATTCATATCATCTCATCATCTCACATCATCCGAGTACAAAAATCATACCACACACATCATCTTAATTTTCATTACTTCCATAAATACTTTGAACTACTTGTGTTTAATTTTGTCTCAAAATCTTTTGCAAATCCACTGAGGGACGTTTTAACCTGCTGCTTTACTTCATCTCAAAAGGGTGTGCACAACATTAGTAGAACTAGCTTTGTGCTTTGGAAAATGGTTGTTGTGAATCATTTCCCAGTTTGATTTCACCATCATCAACCTTGACGCTCGTATTCTGCTAGCTAACCCATTTGTGTAGTTCGATCTCCCACCATCTTCACCGTGACGCTTCCTCTGTCTCGATTAACCCCAGAGGTGCTCAACAGTACTACGAGACTAGGCGATCGCTTTAGGCCCCAATTTTTTAAGCCTCGATATTTTGTATATTGACTTAATGTTTGGATTTTGGACTAAGTATCATTATATAATTTACATTGCAGTAACGCCTTTTTAGTTTTTTGTATCACACATCTGCATCTTTTTTATTACTAGTATTTGATAATAAAGTCGAGCTATTTTTTTTTTACTGTAATTTCTATGGTAATGGATTAGGCCTCCAAAATTGATTTCGTTTGAGGCCTCTAAAACCTTGAGCCGCCACTGATTAACCCGTTGCCCACCTTCGTTAGTTGTCTCTTGCCATCGTTTTTTTTCCAGATCGAAGTAGTTTCATGAGTCGGTTATATTTTGTGATAAAAAATATAGATAGATGTATATATGGTTATGATTCATACACGACACTTGCCCGTTGCCACCACAAACCATTTACACCATTAAAACACCCCCAATCCAATCTCCATACCCAAAACAAAAATATGGAGCTTCTGAGACCACCATTTCCATCTTTCACACAAAACCAAACATCTCAAAAACCCACCAAACAGACTTTCCAAACCAAGGTTCAATCAAACCCCCACCACCTGAATTCAACTTCAAGTCTATGTGACGTGGTGGTAGACATCAACAATTTTCCGGCATTCACCGTCACAACCATCACCGCCCCCCTATTTCTGGTAACAAACCCTAATCCCCAATTAAACAAATGTCAAGCAAACCCATATCATAAATCAACAATATCAATTCATCTATGTATTACCAAGTGGGTTTTGCCAGTACCAAAGATAACCAAGAATGATGTCGGGAGATGTGGCGGCGCAGTGGTGACCTTCACTGCGGCGCCGCCGCGATGTGGACGGAGAGGTTATTTTTTTAGCTTTTTGAGGTATACATCATTTTTTCCGGCGAGATGGACGGAGGTCCGGCGGTTTTGGTGGCCGGAATCTGAAAAAGGAAAGAGATGGGGGAAAGAATTGTATTTGATTGTAATCCTATATTCTGATTGTATCTTCTTTGTATTTTAATTTGCAGCTTTCTTGTATGCCTTTGTGTAGAATTTTTGTTCTAATGCATCTACAAATATCTATAATAAAAAGATCTATAATTAAAAGATGGTTAATTAGGTGGAGTACTCGGCAAGTGTTTACTGGCTCCATGTCTATGTCACAGCCATAAAAGCCCAATATAGTTGTTTTTGTCATCCTCAACATAGAACAATTTTTTAGAATGAACCCTAATAAAGTAAAAAGTAACAACTTAATGTACTTTTTAATCAATTAAGCTGGTTACTATACAATTTATATTTTATTTTTAACAATCGGCAATCCATACATATTTTACATTAGAACTGTGCAGTACAAACCAACTCCATTAATTTGGGTTGGCCAGAGGTATCTTCTAAATTTATTATTTGGTCCCCGGAGGTGAGTATTTCCCAAGGTCTCGGGTTCGAGTCTTTGGTTTCTCATCTCAAGGTATTTTCCATAAGGAGGGGTGGAGGTTTAATAAATCGCTGGTTAAAGTGCACAGTATCAAATGTGTTTCAAGTTGTTTTGCGAGATATGGCTAAAAGATTAGGATTGACGACGTCCTACGTGTGTGATAGTTTGTAAGAGATAGAATTATAGTGGGTATCACTAACTGGTGTAATCTAGCAGACGGGTGTAAGCAATCTGTCAAGAAGATATGAATTGCTGATAATGAGAGAGGTTGAAATGAAGATCTTTATTTCATTCCACTAAAAAAATTTTACATAGGATAGAAGGCGAACAGGCAACAAGCTGTGCCGCTAACCATTTGTTAAGCACAAATGAACAAATTCGATTTAATTTTATACGAATAGATTACTAGATTTACTCCGTCGCCCAGTTTTGTTGTAGTGTCTGTTTCTTTGTAAAGCGATATATCAGGGTCATAGGTCGATTACCACGCACAGTTTTGGTTCCTTTGTTAATATGGATAACTTGGGATATGCTAACGGTATGTAAAAGACTGAATTTGTTTCTCTTCATCCCCCTTCAGTTACATATAATAGGGTTTCATCTAAAATTAATGTTTGGGTTTTTATCAGCCCATCAAATCCAATCATACAGGCACTTATCATTTTTTTATTCATCAACAAATTGCATACTTTGGTGATAAGAATGATAAATATGTTGCCATAAATGCTAGGGAAAGAACATTACATCCATCAACAGAATCTAACCACCTGTGAGCCCACTTGACATTCCCTTCTTCAACTTAGGCGGAAGAGTAGAGTATCCTGTTTGTTTGCATTTGGACCTCATATGAACAACACAAAATCAAAGCACTTCCATAATGACTTATAGAAGTGGCAATTATGGCCCATTTACTTATAGATCGGTTTGACATGGGTCGCATTTTATAACGGTCAAATATAACTTGCTAAAGGGGAAGTCACCATGCATACGACATAGTAAATCATTTATGTAAGATTGAGATTTTTATTGTCATTCTTTTGTTTTGCAATCAATATGACGCATTAATATCATTCCCACAAAAAAGGAAGAAGCTGTTTGTCGGTGAAGCCACTTAGGCTGGCCTGTTTGGCCCGAAGTAAAAACAACCCATTTTGACCCGTTACCCACCCATCCATCTTGCCACTTTAGATGGTAAGAGTAGAAAACTGAATAAATAGGAGATATTTTGCACCTTTAAGTCGGATCCATGGATGTATCATCTCATGAGCGAGTATCGAATCATTTAATAACCGAGGGACCTGTACAAATCAGAATTGCTGTCACTGCACATTGACGAACTACCTTATAAGGTTCTGTAAACATGTCCGTTAGCCGGCCTGCCCCAACCTTGTCTTTGTGCACCTTAATCAAAAAGTTGAATCACAAAACACAGTTAATAAAGGAAAAAGAAAACGCTATCACTGTTTATAGTACTAGTAGGAATAAGTCCTCCAGTTTCAGGCAGTTATGATGACCTTAGCTCTGCGGGGTCAATTTACATAGCAAGATTAAATTATAGGCAGTAAACTGAAACAAAATACCATCTAGTCTTAATCCTTCATAAAGTCTTGAATTTCAAGATACAGTGGTTGGCATTCATGAGTATCTGTTATTGCAGAGTCATGGCATTCTAGGCATAGCTTCCGACCATCATCCAGTACAAGTACTTTGTGTCTCGTGCCTCCATCCTTTCACAACTGAAACAATAAGGTGTCGGTGATGGACAATATTTTTGTAGCCAAAAAGGATGTTCCCTGTACTCAATCAACCCACTTGCATTTGTTGGATCTAAACAGGTCATCAAACATGTCCAATTTTAAGTTGGATTGTTTCCTTTTGTCAATATGGTTAAGCATGGGAATCCTAACTGTATGTAAAGTCTTCCAAGCTGTTCTCCATATTGATTGATGGAACTGTTTATATATAAACTTAATTCTTAAACATTTCATAGTTACATATGCGTTGCTTTTATGTCCTGATTATCAGCATGGCCCCACCTCAAACAAAAATGCCAGACTAGTCAAAAATAACTTCTGTATCGAGGCAAAATACTTGTAGAAGCTACTAAACGTCACCCACTGTTATTATTCCTTGTCTATTATCCATGTGGGAAGGGTCGTTACAAATACTTCGATTTTATCATGATATGAACTTTACTTTTGCCATAGAGAGTATTTCACATAGTCTGAACTTATATTTGTCTTCATTCAGCATCAGTTACGTATATTGGGGTTTCATCTTTAACGTTGAATTAAATTTTTTCGTCATGGAAACAAACAGTTTATGATCAGTGAGCGATGAAACAGCCTCGTGATTCTTGAACCATGTGCTCATAGATAGCATTACAATCAACACTTATGGTATACTTTGTAAATCACCGGCCGGCCCCAAAATTTAGGTTAACCAATAAAGGAAAAAATTTTCGGTCATTTGCGATTTTCCCTAAAACCACTTGTTTTGCAATCTTGTTAGTTGAACCTTGAATGATGCATAACTGAATAGGTAAATTTTAACCAAACAGAAAAGAAAAAAAATTTTAGTAAGAATAAAGAAAGTTTGGTAGTCAGAAAAGAATAAATAAAAGATAAATAAGGTTATAGACAATTAACCTTAAAGCTAAGAGTTGAGAAGTGAACATATAATGTATTTTGTTAAGTGTAGGCTTCTGAAATTTAAGTTTCCATGGAATGATACAAATAAATAAACGTAAAAAGTACAACTAAAACTAAAGTGACCCATCAGCCACGGTTCAATAAGCAGGTAGTAGCAGAATCGCATCTCCAACCTGTTCAACTAAAATTAGCATTTCGAAAACAACCACATATGAAGCAGCTCGACCGATTTGCAACATTGTAGCCCTGCAGTTGCCAACATTGCAGTACCAGTCACCTGGCCCAGTAGAACCCGATGCAGCAGGGTTAATAATTTCCCTATCTTCATATATCATCAGGCGATGATGATCCACTTGGTTCTGTTTCTCGTCCATTTTTCTCGTTTTTGCATTGTTTCTTCTCCAATTTTCATGATAACCTACAAAACTCTTAAGTAGTAAGTAACCAAAATACACTAATTTATATTCAAATGGTTCTAATTGTGTACGCTAAATGACCCAATAACGCTTACTTAAATATGTAAATTTAAGTTTTCAGTCCCTTAACATAGGGTAGGTTCCATTAAGCTGCAAATCAGCAACCATTTTCGTGAAGTTCTGAACTTACTCTTGAAGCTGAGTGTTAGCTTTATAATTGTAGTGAGTGTTTTGTATATTAACATTTGACTCGTCCTTTATGTTTATTATGTTATGGTGAAGGTTTATCTTGTATTTAGACTTGTACTTGCTTGTAATTATCCAAGGGGTTTAATAGCAATTTGTGTGGCTATATAAACCTCCAAATGTAATGAAAATTAACCTTTTGACCAACTTATTATTGATTGTTCTAATACCTATATCTCCATTAAAACCTACATTCTCATTTATCTTAAGGTTCATTTCACATTTTAGCATATTTTACATTTGGTATCAGAGCAAAATCACATCGTGTGAATGATCCATGGCTTGATCTTGTTCATTGTTTGTGCTAATTGGTTTTTTTCAGTCACTGTCCTGAAAACCGGAATTCATTACCGGTTTTTCAGATTTTCCGAATAGAAGGTATAAACCGGAATTCATCAGATTGTTACATGTTCTAAACCGGATTCATTACCGGGTTTACCTGTCTTCTGTACTTGTCTTTAAGCACAATACCTGGTTTACACCAAAACCGGTATTCGTTACTTATTTACAGATAATAAAAGGCTACTCATTATCAATAACTAACCTCCTGAAAACCGTTTTTCTGAAGATCATCAGAATACCGGTATAGTTAGTTGATTATCTTTGTCCTCAATAATACCTGGTTTATACCAAAACCGGTATTTGTTCTCTTATTAATCACTTAGTTAATATCTTTGAGTATGTTGCTGAAAACCGGTATTAGTACTCTTATTCACTGAATACCGGTATTAGTACAGTTTTGACTGTGTGATTGAAAGTGAAAATACCTGGTTTACCCCAAACCGGTTTTTGTTCTTCTATTTTTAATTTGATAAACCGAGATTCTGCTCAGATTTCATTTGAAGACCGGTTTTTGTCCTTCTCTAACCAATTCCGGTATTAGTTCTTTTAGTTTCAAAACCGGTTTTAAGTTGTCTTCAGTTGGTGTTGTGTGTTGAAATACCTGGTTTACATCAAAACTGGTATTTGTCATTATTCTCATCAATTTCAAGGAAAAGTCACTCTGTCCAAATTTTACCAGACTTTCAATCGATTCTTCTTTTCTGACAATGGCATCTCAAGATTCTTTAATTCTTGGTAACGAATCAAGACCTCCTGTACTGTATCGTGACTGTTACCCACTCTGGAGGAATAGATTCTTGAACTGGATTAAGAAACAACCTCTGGGGACTGATATTCTTGCTTCAATCAATGATGGTCCATTTGAACACATCAATCCATCACCAAAGAACCCCTTCCCCCCGAGAGTTGGAATACTACTCAAGAAACAGAACTCAAGGTGAATCTTGCTTTACATCATCTCTACATGGCACTTCCCAATGATATCTACTGTAATGTAGACTCATATGACACTGCAAAGGACATTTGGGATGACTAGAACGACAACTTCAAGGATCTGATCTCTCATCCCCCATTCGCCTCTCAAATGTTCTTCATCTATATGAACCTTTAACAAAAAGGGTGAATCTCTTCTAGATGCCTACACTCGTTTTTGCATTGTCATTAATGCGTTAAGAAAAGAGAAGGTTAAAAAGACTGAGATGGAATTGAAGATCAATTCTTGAACTATCTTGATCCAGTCTGGCATGAGTATGGTACTCAACTAAACCAACATTCTGACTTTAAGGATCTTACCATTCACACTCTATATGAAAAGTTGAAGCTCATGTTTCGTGATGTCAAGGCAAAACAGCCTCCTCTTTGAACAACTCATTTCAGATCCTCTTGCTTTAGTTGCTAACAGAATGACTCATCCACTCTTCAATCCAATGCTGCTAATATCATTCCAGATCTTGATTCCTGCAATGTCAATGCCTCTGAGTTGGATGACAAGGAACAACAAATGTACAATGACTTGGCATGTTTCACCCATCTTTCAAGACAAAGTATTTTAACAAGAACCACAAATATCAACTTCGTACATCGTCAGTGTCCTCTATGCTCAACAATCAATCACCAATGTTCACACCCCGTCTGAGAAGGCTGGACCCGAAAAGAATTTGATACTCCAAAGTCATTGAGAAGAAAATTCTGGAAAGAAGCCTGAAGACAACAATGTTACAACTTTGGTGTCAAACAGGACATTTCGCTATCCATTGTCTCAAACCAAGAAGAAGAACTATGCTTATTATCAGAATAAACTCTTACTTGTTAGCAACAAGAAGTGGGTGTGCACTTCTTGCAGAGGACGATCAATGTTGCATCTGTCAGATGAAGAAACTGAGGAACTTGCTGCAAATGTTTGCTTCATGACCAAAATCAAACGATCCAAGAGCATAAAAGAAGGTAACAGTTCAGAATCTGATGATGATGAGGTATGCCATATCCCTAAATATGATCTTGCTCATTTAGTGAACAAACTGATTCTACAATCTCTCATTGAAGAAGAAGTTGCAAAATTAACCTATGCTTTACAAGAAAAAGAAAATTCTTTAACTAAAGTCAACAAGATTTTAACACTCTTCAAAAGGATTTTAAAGAATTAAAAACCAGTAATGCATCGTTTTCGTTTACTACTTCTTCTGAATTGCTTCTTTCCAATCAGAACTTGAGCTCAAAGTATTTGAACTAAACCAAATCATCAAAGACTTAAAAATTGCACAATCCAATGAATGTTTAGAGCAAATGCTTTGGCCGAGGATCTTGTAGCTCTCTAGTCCAGTTCAACATTTCAACCCTACAGTGAAAGAATTACAAATCAATTTCTGATTTAAATCATGCATGTTGCATCAAAGATTCTCAAAACCAAAAACTAGAACATAAAATTGATGAACTCATTGATGAAGTCAGTTTTATAAAGTTAAGGTTTACAGAATTGATCAATCCAACAAGCAAATCTTTTAAACAACCAAGAGATTTTTGAAGATTTCACTAAAGGGTTAGGATTTGAAGATCCAAAGAACTTACTCACTGGACAACTCATTGTACCACCACTGTATGATGAGAACATGATGCGGTATGGTCTGCTCAGTCATTTTGTCCGACCCTTTATAATGATTTGATACAGAAGAACAATTATCCAAATGTGAAGTTAAAATTAATTATGATCACATCAATGATTCATATGATTTGTTTAATCTTCCACTTTGTCCTAAAAACAAAAACACTCGGTTATAATTGTCGAATAGATGAAAACTCAAATGAAAGCTCAACTGATATACCAACTGTTGAGCAGTCATGTGAGTCCAATCTAAAAAGGAAATAATTCCTCCAAACAGCTCCAGTTCGTCTACATTCCACAAAGTGTTTTGGAAAAACAAATAGAAGATTTGAAACAAACATTACATGAGAAACAATGTGATAGATGCTCTTCTGTCTCAAAATCACTATAACAAGATGTCCCTGATATTGAATTCAAACTTCCAGTGTTGTCTATGACTGTTCCTATCTAACTGTCCGGTATGTGTTGTATTGAATCCACACCTTGCTCTTCTGTTGTTAGTACTAGTGAATGTATTGATGCTTCTGTACAAACTAACTGGGATCATGTTAAGACCTACAATGCTGCCACCTAAACCGAACAAGATAGCATGAATTGCAAAGACCATGATGAAGAAGAAAAGA